>NC_079415.1:35778318-35878318 GCF_026213295.1 Gadus chalcogrammus | reverse complement strand
TATGTTACTTTCTTTTCCACTATTGTTGTAGCCATACAGCTATTCACAGCACACCTGTGCACTCTTTAGCAAGCTACTTGTTTAGTTATTATTTGTATTGTGACCTGTGGGCTCAATTTAGCCTCCATCTTCAACCTACAAGTATTTCAACTATAAATCATTTTGTGTGCATATTATATTGCAATAGTAGTATGTTGCTTCCTCTTGTGGAGTGGATCTGGCTAATGATTCGAATAAGATGACCAGCAAATAATTCTTAAAACATTTGTTAATATATAAACATTTTTATTTATTACGTTTATTTTAACATATAACATAGATACTATACACTGGTAATCTTATTTCCTCCTCTCCGCCAACCACTGCTCCTTGGTCAGGGACTCGGAGGAGGGGCAGTAGATTTTCCCCTTGTACTGGCTGTGGCCAGTCGCTGCACTCCGGGGCTCCCCACACCTCCTGCATTTATTTGCCTCCCCAGTCCTGTTGTAAGGCCTCTTCCGTTCTGCAGGAGGCACTGCTGAGGGGACAGCAAACATAATGGGGGCTGGGCGTGAGGGTAGCGCAACAGGGGGTTTACCGGGAGGAATGATGTGCTAGGGAGGGATTGGGTGAGGGCAGGAGTGCCGGAGAGAGTAGGGGCCCGGGGGAGGGCAAAAACAAATGGAGCAGGGGCCCGGGGGAGGGCAAAAACAAATGGAGCAGGGGTGCTGCTGATGACAGGGGCAGGGGTGGGAGGACAGGGAAACAGCCGCCTCTGGGCTGTCTTCATCCTGGGCCTTACAGCCGTTGCAGGTGCCGTTGCTGGTGCTGGTGCCGGTGCTGGTGCTGGTGCTACGGCTGCGGTGGCAGTGGCTGTGGCCCTCCGGTTCATTTTGGCCCGCCCCGCTGTGCTCTCCGGGAGGTGGTAGGAATATTTCACCAGGCCCGGGGTTTGAGGAGCCACAGCGGGGCGGTCCATACCCGGAGGTAAGACCACGGTGGCAACAGGCACAGGGGCAGGCAGGTCCACACCCTGGCACAACACGGAGACACCCTGCCTGGCCACCCTCCTGTTGTGCCACTGGATGAGGGTGGTCTGGTTCACCTCAACCAGCTGCAGGCTGGTGGTGGACATCACGGCCCCGTTGGCCAGGATGAGCTGTCTGATCCTGCGGTAGTCCCTCAGGATCAGACTCCACCTTGAGAGGTACCCCTTCCCCTTCTTGGTAGGGGAAGGGTGGAGGGTGCAGAGCCTAACACAGATGGCATCAACCAGGCGGCAGCATGAAGGCCACTGTGCAGGAGATGCACTCGCTGTTATGGTGCATCTCCGCAAACTGTCCACACCCGACGTGAACTCTCCCTTCTTCTTCGGCGACCTGAAGCGCCCCGTCAGCAGCCTGTCCTGGTGCCGTGCATGGTACACCGCCTTCTGCTGGTCGTAGGGCAGCAGGTCCTCCCACAGGCGACGATGATGCCGACATCCCGGTTGCTGAGGGCCAGGCTGGTCTGGCTCCTCAGCCCCACCAGATACTCGGCTAGGCGGTCCACCCTCTCCAGGCCCGGGATGTTGTTTTCATCCACTGCCTGAAAAATAAAACCATTTTAACATCGATGCTGGACAAATAGGAAAGAAATCGAAATGTTATGTTTCACTATTGCTCAAAGGTACTTACCAACTGCTCAACAGGAACCTGTGGGGCGGCACCCGGAGCGGTGACAGCAGATGACGCAGGTGGAGGTGGTGGTGGAGAAGGAGGAGGTGGAGCAGCGGACCAGGAACCACTGGTGGAGGGCTGAGCCGGTGGTGGAGGAGAAGGAGGAGGTGGAGCAGCGGACCAGGAACCACTGGTGGAGGGCTGAGCCGGTGGTGGTGGAGAAGGAGGAGGTGGGAGCAGCGGACCAGGAACCACTGGTGGAGGGCTGAGCCGGTGGTGGAGAAGGAGGAGGTGGAGCAGCGGACCAGGAACCACTGGTGGAGGGCTGAGCAGGTGGTAGTGAAATGAGGGCAGAGAAGAGCTCCAGACTAGCCTCGGTGTCGTCTGTGAAGCCCTCATCCTCTGCCTCGTCGCCCAGGTCCTCCAGCAGCTGCTCCGTCTCCTCCCCCTCAGGATCCATGTCCTGCATGCACTTCCCCGTCTGCATGTAGAGGTAGTCAATGCCTATCAACTCTCCTGGGAATGAAAACAACATTTTGATTAGCAGAATAAGTACATCAACATGTGTGGAACCCATATTAATGTTGGTCTGAATATAGATAGAAAGTGAGCAGCCCCCATTCATTATTTGATTATAGCACCTTCTTGTTGTGACTTGTTAACATATTTATGATGACAGATTGGACGACAGAATATGCAAATATGTGAATCTAATCTGTTTTGCATAATTAACAACATTTCATTATAAACGTATACATGCCTGGTCGTCATTTCATGTCCCAGTGTAAAGCATTCAGTATTCAGTGCAACTTACCAGTGTACTTGCTGGGGAGGCGGAAAGAGGGGACAAACATCTGTCCAAACACATTGGTGCCAAATGTGTTCACACAGTGTACCAGATCCCCTGAGTAGCTGAGGAGAGCGGACATCTTCTCAGCCACAGCAGCAGCAGCCCGGTCCTGGTTCCACCGGTTCAGCCCGTCCAGCAAGTAGGAGCTGGAAGTTCAGGTCATTGGCCTGGGTCCCTGAAAGTACAGAATATTGTATTGTAAAACATGTATTACCAATAAAAGTAAATGGTCGTCAGTGTGTTAGACGCTGGTGATGCCATTAAAACTCACCTGGAATAAAGCGGTTCAGGTGGCAGTGGAAGGACTCCAGTGACGTTGAACCTCGCGCACACCTGTATTTGGTGAGGACGACGCCGTCCTTGGTGGTGGTGGTGCCGGTCTCTGTGTACAGAGGCACACCTGGCAGGTCCTGGATGCACTTGACGTGCCTCTTCTGAACCCGCCAGATGTGCTCCATCCTCACCTGGTCCAGGAGGGGAACACCCAGCAGGTCCCTGCCTTTGTCCCCCATCAGCTCCTGCAGCAGGGCCTCCACCTGGCGGATGGTGGCCTCCTCTCCACGGGTCCTCCGCCTGCAGTACAGCGCCAACTGGGCCTTGGTCAACCGGCTGTCCACCAGAGCCTCGGAGATGCCGGGCACACCCTCCCTCCGGAGCTCCTCCCTCTTGGCGTGGCGCAGAAGGGCCACATCTTCAGGGTCCCACTCAAACAGGCAGACGGAGAGCGTGGCCATGAAGATGGGGTACAGGGCGTGGGCGTCGGTCGTGCATCCGGCCGCAAGCCGCCGAAGGAAGTGCCAGATGTCCAGCCGGATGACGAGGTCTGGCCAGCCGCCGAACCTGGCCTGCAGCTTGCTCTCCCCTCCCGTCTCCTTGCAGCAGCCACAGTCCACATAGAGGAGTATAGGGGGAGCCACGCCCGCCTCGCTGTAGCGCCTGATGAGGCCTGACACCATCCGGTCCAGTCCAGGTCCCTCCTGGGCTGTCAGGACGCTGATCAGGACCTGCCCCTTCTCGTTGCTGACGGAGGACACCCAGAGCGCCGTCCCCTTGGCGGCTCCAGCCAGCTTTTTGGTCATCTGGAATTAATCAGAATAAACTAATTCAGAGTGCTTTCAAAACAGTAATATAAATTAGAATAAGAACAAAACAGAAGCAAAATATATATCTAGGAATAAACATATAAAAGAGGCATTTACACACGCAAAAATGCACATCAAATAAACATTGACACATTTGTGACTATAACTTCAATGGCTCCCAAGCTGGGATATGGTGTTATGAGAAAACCCATTTCATATATTGTTGATGCATTATTACTGATGTCCTTTTTACCTTCTTTGTAGAATCCATTTTTAAAATGGAGCCAAAGGTGGAGGTGATGCTGGCCTTGATGTGACCCATACGGCTCATCAAGTCCTTCCCGTACACCGTCAGGAGCCACCTGTTGGTCGGGACAGCGATAGGCTCGGGGGGGCTCTGACAGACCACAGGGAAGAGACCGGGCCTGCGGGCAAAGTCATTGGCCAGCTCCATGTAGCGGGCCAACCGCTGCAGCCACTCCTCGCCGGGTTTCTCCCGCAGCTGTTTGGCCAGGCGTGTGGAGCTGTTGCCGAGGGTCCTCTCCCGTAGCATCCGGATGACACGGATGTCACACGCATACCTTTGTGGACAGGTATGATTGTATCAAATTATTTAGTTTGGCTGGACAAAGAGTTTTCTATGGGCAAAATGTTATAAATATTTTTGATCTAATATTGATGGGGTTTAGTGTGATCAAATATTGCTATTTGCTGGATTACTGATTACTGAAAAAAGATATTTGCTTTCATGATCTGAACTCACTTGCGGGTCAGGATGAGGCGGAACTCCCCGCGGAGAGCCAAGCTCAGCTGGTCCAGGACGGTCTGGCTCGTGGACAGGTAATTTGATATGCAACTGGAGGAGTTGCACCTGAGGGTCTCCGTCACCATCAGGTAGTACCTGTCCACGTCCAGGACCTTCCGTGCCCTCTTGTGGATGCCGGCCCGGTGAGCTGCCCCTTGCACTGGGGGCAGGACAGCCTCACCTTCCACAGGTGGTAGGGCATCCACACCAGGAGCCGGTGCATAAAAAAGCGGTCTGGTGATGGGACCTGGTTGTAGATGAGGGCAGGAACAGGTGGCTCATACCAGAGCTGGACGTCCGGTCGCAGCCGCTGGTTCCTCCACAGCGTGGATGCAATCCAGCGCTGGTCCTGCTGGGGAATGGTCTTCCTCATTTCCACCGGCAGCCAGAACTGAGCAGCAAGAGGAGGAGCAGGGAGGGGACCAGGAGGAGCAGGGAGGGGACCAGGAGGAGCAGGGAGGGGACCTGGATGAGCAGGGAGGAGACCTGGAGGAGCAGGGAGGAGACCTGGAGGAGCAGGGAGGAGACCTGGAGGAGCAGGGAGGAGACCTGGAGGAGCAGGGAGGAGACCTGGAGGAGCAGGACTCGTATCTGATTCACCCTACATAAAGAAAAAGAAAAAGATCATAAATCATCTATCCGCTACACGCTACAGTATGTAAGACCTGTAGAGAGGTTATTACAGTTGCACGAACCAGAGGAGAAGAGCTGGTCCTCGCCGCCGACATGATGGGGCTGGATGGAGGCAGAGAGAAAGGGGAGACAGGCCTGTAGAATCTGGGACTGGAAGGGGGCGTCACTCGAGGTGGGGTAGCGGATGGAGTGCTTCTCCCAGACGGGACAGTGGCAGGGCTGGAGGGACGCTGGGAAGAGGGGGAAACAGAGCCGATGAAGTACAATTACAAAACAAAGATAGTGTTGGCTGTATGGCTGTGTTCTTAGGCATCAGGCACAGCTATAGGTACATCAATTACCTCAACAGGCCTCCTGGTCAGATTGACATTCGGCTTGGCTGCAGCAGACAAAGTCCCACCAAACCGCGCTTTCTCAAACTGAAAATCAACCAAGAATAGTCTTAATAAAATGGTGTTAAAAATGACATTATACACACACCAGTGATACGCATGAAAGTTATGTAAACACACAGATCTGAGATGAGTTGATCATGGCTAACCAGGTGAATGACATGGTATTTAATGTGATGGAAATATTCACCATCGCCAGCGTCAATGCAGGCCTCCCAGGGCTCCGTGCAGGCGCAGCAGAGGTGGAGGCAGAGGTAGCTGCAGGGCTTCTCACAGACTGACAGACAGAAACAATAAAACCATTAAACAAGCATTAATACTAATCAATATGGGATTTTGTCCACATCACAAATTGTAAGCCTACAAAATGCATTTATTTCACCAGGCTCTCAATATTACCTGCTGGGAGTGAAAGCCACAGGTACATGTCTGGGCTATCCCTAACATTAAGGTCTGCCCACGCAGCATCATGGGACACTTCTCAATCTGTAATTAATTGAAAAGAATGATTTACTTAGACACAATTGGTTCACTTTGGAGTTTTGGTTTACTGTTGGGGCAAAGCTTACCTTCTGGTAGAGGTTGTGCCACTTGGCCTGTTTTGGAGATGGCCTGTTCCCTGCACTGGAGGGCCAAGTGCCAGAAGAGGCAAATGCCCTCAGGCGGCTCACCCACTCCTCAGACCCCATGGATCGATGCTTCTTAGTAGACATCTGAAGACAAGGGGAAGAATGGCCAAGTTACCATACATTGTCAAAGACATATGCTATATATATATATATATATACCTATATATATATATATATATATATATATACAATACGTGTGTGTGTGTGTGTGTGTGTGTGTGTGTGTGTGTGTGTGTGTGTGTGTGTGTGTGTGTGTGTGTTGTGTGTGTGTGTGTGTATGTGTGTGTATGTGTGATACATACAAAATAATCCCTAGTATATCCCATGTAATCTAAAATGGTTGTTTACCGTACAGGTGAATTAAAATGGTCGTTCACCGTACAGGTGAATTAAAATGGTCGTTCACCGTAATCGTACTACTAGTTCCTACTGAGGCTGACATGCAATAAATTAACAAGAAATTGACCCAAGTTCGTAAAGTTAAACCGATGCTAACATGCTAGTAAATTAACCAAAGTCAGTGAAATGACAAGGAAAAGTAGTGACATGTCCGGACAAGGTAAGACAATCCGCACGGTCAGACTTTTGGATTAAATAATACCAATATTCAGTAGAAACGAATTTAGATCGTCGATCATTTCAAGTTAGTAAAGTTAAACCGATGCTAACATGCTTGTAAATTAACCAAAGTCAGTGAAATGACGAGGAAAAGTAGTGACATGTCCGGACAAGCTAAGACAATCCGCACGGTCAGACTTTTGGATAAAGTAATACCCTATATTCAGTAGAACGAATTTATAACGTCGATAATTTCCGCGATTTATTGGTTCTTAAATGTAAAGCATTTGTTGTAATGTAAATTGCAAACAGTTACATTGCAGACTAGTTTTCAGAAGAGCGTACTTGCTACCGTTATTACCGCTACCTTTTCCAGAGCATGACCTGTCCGAATTTATAGGGTGGATCATTTCCGCGATTGGATGTGTTAAATGTGTTAAATGTGTTTTAATGTAATTCAAACCCTTACCTTACAGAGTCGTTTTAAGGAATGACGATTGAATACGTGTGGTTTGTTCTACAGTTAAAATCCATTCCGAATTCGGAGCGTCGCTAGCCTGTCCGTGATTGGCTTAGCGCAGGGAGAGAAATGGACAGTGGAACGTGTGATTGGTCATTCTGGTGAAAAGATATGGAAGAGAAATGGAGAGAAATGGACAGTGGAACGTGTGATTGGTCATTCTGGTGAAAAGATATGGAAGAGAAATGGAGAGAAATGGACAGTGGAACGTGTGATTGGTCATTCTGGTGAAAAGATATTGGAAATCCGATGATTTGGTTGGACGATCCAGAATCTAAAAAGCAGACGGATCGGATTTAAGCCGACCACCACCAGATTAGGTCAGACAGACTTTTAGGTACACAGACACACTGGTAGGTAGACGGACACACAGACAGACAGACTGACAGACTGTGTATGAGAGTGAGACAGGTTGTTGTGTCTCATGTTGGGCGATGGAGAGGCTGAGGAGACGGTGAACATTGGAGTGAGATACAAACCCAGGTAAGACTCCCCCCACTGAGAGGGTAAGACCCCCACTGAGAGGGTGAGACCCCCACTGAGAGGGTCCTCTCTCCCTCTCCCTCTCTCTCTCTCTCCCTCCCCATCTCTCTCTCTCTCTCCCTCCCCCTCTCTCTCCCTCCCCATCTCTCTCTCTCTCTCTCTCCCTCCCCCTCTCTCTCCCTCCCCATCTCTCTCTCCCCCTCCCCCTCTCACTCTCTCTCTCTCTCTCTCTCTCACTCTCTCCTCCCACTAAACTGATCTGTCTACTTCCTGTGTGCAGGCTCAGAGCGGCCAATGGGAACGCAGGACCGAGGGGCCTATCCATGGCATCCAATCGGATCGTGCTGCTCCGCTGCCGGTCAGAGGTCGCACCGGGCGACCCCCGGCCCGGGGTCACGGAGGGGTCAGGGGTCAGAGGTCACACACCTGGAACAGGTGAGGTTCATCTAGGCTCCTAGCAGACTCCTTCATCCTTCAGCTAGTCTCCTAGCTCCTAGCAGGCTCCTTCCTCTAGTCTCCTAGCTCCTAGCAGGCTCCTTCATCCTTCCTCTAGTCTCCTAGCTCCTAGCAGGCTCCCTCATCCTTCAGCTAGTCTCCTAGCTCCTAGCAGGCTCCTTCATCCTTCCTCTAGTATCCTAGCTCCTAGCAGGCTCCCTCTTCCTTCCTCTAGTCGCCTAGCTCCTAGCAGACTCCTTCATCCTTCCTCTAGTCTCCTAGCTGGTCTAGGGGACCAGGACTGGTGCCGTGTTCTGATATCCATACTTCCATGAGTACACTTAAACGTAGTACACTATCCGCACTCAATATAGCTCAAAAGCTATTTGAATCAGAAAAAAGCTATTTGTTGATTGTTTTTCGAACGCTTACATTAAGGCTCAATTTAGACGTAGACAATCTTGACAGAAGTGGCGTTTTTATTCCGCGTTTAGACGAGCGTCTTTGGGGGGCAATCTGCAAAAGTGTGTGAAATTCGATATAGTATCCACGCCAGGTGGCGTCTAAACGAAAGGCACATCTGCTCAAATATTGTGTCGCATTCACCCGCAAGCGTCGTCATGTAACCAGGGCCTTATTGGCACATGGTGGGCTGTACGGACCTGGTAGCCGTTCAACGAGAGCTCTTTGACGCTTGCGTTTTTATTTGGTCACACTTGTTGATGACGTTACTGTTGTGTTGACCAATCGAGTACATGGTCTAACGTTCCGTGGCCGGAGCGGATTTGGCGGGAGCGGGCAGAGAGGCAGGGGGGAAAGAAAGGAACATAACGGGCAGAGCGCGGACCACCGAGGCCACAGTGGCCGATGGGCGCGGACCACCGAGGCCACAGTGGCCGATGGGCGCGGACCACCGAGGCCACAGTGGCCGATGGCCATACGATTCTAAGAAGGGCGTCACGGCCGGCGGCAAAGTTCCTGCCCCGGCAGCCGTTGAGTACGCAAAGTGTCGATCAATCAACCCACAGTCAGCGGTTTGATCGATTTGAGCACACCCTCCGGGCCCTCTCAGTACACTTCTTTTGGCCCGATCCTAAATTGGAAGGCCCCTACGGGCTCAGACTGCATACAGTGAGTAGGGGAGGAGTGGATAGTGGAACCCGCCACTGGGCCAGGCCTGGGGGCGCTGATCAGTGTGCTCCCTCCCCTCCCTCCCAGGGGCTTCACCTGGGGGCTGGTCGCCGGAGCCCCCCCAGGAGGAGGTGGGGGCCGTGGGGGACCCCCCGCAGGAGGGCGAGGTGGTGGCCGTGCGGGACCACCTCCCCGGCAGCTTCGCGGCGCTGGGCTTCAGCGCGGGCGAGCGTCTGGTGGTCTTGGACGCCTCGGGGCCCGACTGGTGGTACGCCCACAACCAGCGGGAGATGGGCTTCATCCCCGCCGCCTCCGTCCGGCCGCTGGGCCCCGCCGACCGCCCGGGGGGGGGCCGCGACGCAGGGGTCCCGGGGGAACGGACCGGGGTCACCCTGACGCCCGTCGCGCCCGACACCTGCCTGCCGGGCGGGGGGGCGGGGCCGGGAAGGAGTGGGCGGAGCCTCAGGGGCCCGACGGACCTCATGGTGTTTGAAACCTCGCCCCCCCTCCCCTCGGGGCCCCGCCCTGTGTCGGGGGAGGGGGGGCCCCAGGGGGTCCGCAGCCCTGATGTGTGCAGCGCCTCGCCCCCGAGCGGGCCCCGGGACCCCCCGTCCCTCAGGGGCCGACGCTCCCGCAGCCTGTCAGAGCTGTCCTCCCCGGGCCCGCCCCCCCCTGGCCCCTCCCCCGGCCACGCCCCCCTCCGGGCCCCCGCCCCGGAGCAGTTCCAGAGCCGGGACTCCTTCCGGGCGGCCTGGCTGAGCCACCGCCGGCTGGCCCGCTCCTGCCACGCCCTGGACTCGCTGGGCGGCGGGGGCCCCGGGGGGGGGCCTGGGTGGGGCCAGACCCAGCCGGTGGAGGCCAGCGTGGTGTGCCGGCTGGACCACCGCGGGGGGGTGGTCCAGCTCCCGGACACCCACATCAGCGTGCTGGTCCCCGAGGGCCAGGTGGGCCCCGGGGCCTCCCAGCAGGTGTCCCTGCGGGCCCTCCTGGACCCCCCCCCGGCGCTGAGCAGCGAGCTGTGCTCCACCGTCAGCCCCCTGCTGGAGCTCCGGCTCAGCCACACCGAGGCCCCCTCCTTCCTGACCCTGGAGGGCCGCGTGGCGGTGGCCCTGCGGCGGGACGGGGGCCCCGAGGCGCGGCTGCTCTGCGTGCGGAGCCCCCTCCGGGAGGGCCCCTACGCAGCCGTCCCCGGCACCTACCTGTACCGCGACACCGTGCAGGTGCAGCTGGACCGCCTGCAGCCGCTCATGTACCTGGCCCTGGTGGTCCAGGCCGCGCCCCCCCCCGCCGGGGCCCCCAGCGGGGGGCCCGGCCCCTCGGTGTGGGAGCAGGTCCTCAAGAAGATGACCCTGGGGCTGTACGGCCCCAAGCACCTCCACCCCTCCTTCAGGGCCGTGACCGCCCTGTTCGGCCACGACTGCACCCCCCAGACCCTGCTGGTGGGCGGGGGGGCCGCGGTGCTCCACCTCTGGGGGAAGCACCAGTTCGTGCTGGGCGCCCCCCAGGACCTCCGGGTGGCGCTGTACTCCAACACCCCGGGCTACGAGGTGGGGGCGGGCGAGGGGCTGATCCCGGGCGTGGCCGTGCTGCTGGGGGGGCCGGGCCGGCTGGTGCACACCCTGACCGCCCGGGGGCCCGGCCGGGGGGCCGCCTTCACCCTGAGGGTGCAGGTCCGGGACCCCCTGGACGCCGTCCTGGCTCAGTTCTGCGTGCAGACGCCGCCCCCTCCGCCGCTGTCGGCGGGGGCGGGGGCGGGGCCCCGGAGGTTCCTGAAGAGGGCGGAGGTGGAGCGCATCCTGCTGTCGCCGCTCGCCGTGCCCTCCAAGCCGCCCGGCTTCCAGGACCGCCGCCTCACCAACCTGCGCTTCGGCCGCCTCACCAAGACGGTGTCCCGGCGGCCCCGGGACCCCTACCTGCTGGAGTACCGGCGCGGCGATGCCGTGGCGCTGCTCAGCGAGGAGCGCGTCCGGCTGCGGGGCCGGCGCCGCACCAAGGACTGGTACGTGGGCTGGAGCCGCGGCCGGCTGGGCCTGGTGCACGCCGCCAACGTGCGGCCGCTGGGCCGGGTGCGGCCCCCGGGCTGGGAGGGGCCCGACGTCACCACGGCGGCACTGCTGGAGCAGGGGGTGGCGCCCTGCCGCCGCCTGACCTACGTGTACGCCTCGCTGCGCACGCTGCTCATGGAGCAGGTGGGCGGCTGGCGGGCCTTCGCCGACGCCCTGGGCTACGGCGGGCGGCCGCTGGCCTTCTTCTGCTGGGCGGCGCCCGACACGGAGCCCGAGAGGGTGGCGTCGGTGCTGGGGAGGCTGAAGGAGGACTGCAGCGGGGCCGGGAGCCCGGGGCGCCGCTGCTTCCAGAGGGAGCTCTTCATGGTAGGGCCCCGTGGGGGGGGGGGGGGGGGGGGGGGGGGGAGAGAGAGAGAGAGAGAGAGAGAGAGAGAGAGAGAGAGAGAGAGAGAGAGAGAGGGAGAGAGGGAGGGAGGGAGACAGAGAGAGAGAGAGAGAGAGAGAGAGAGAGAGAGAGAGAGAGAGAGAGAGAGAGAGAGAGAGAGAGAGAGAGAGAGAGAGAGAGAGAGAGAGAGAGAGGGGGAGAGAGAGAGAGAGAGAGAGAGAGAGAGAGAGAGTGAGACAGAGACAGAGAGACAGACAGAGAGAGTGAGAGAGAGGGACCCCCGTGCCTCCCCCTCACCCCCGTGCCTCCCCCTCACCCCCTCACTCCCCCCCTCCCCCCCCCGCCACAGGCGCTGCTGAAGCTGGACCTGCAGGGCCTGGTCCTGAGGCTGCTCCAGGACCAGGCCCTGCTGACGGCGGCGGTGGAGCTGGGCCCCCTCTGGAGGGAGCTGGCCCCCCGCCTCGCCCACGTCTCCCCCCGGCAGATGGACGCCTACGAGGCCCCGCACCGCGACCGCAGCGGCCTGCTGGACCACCAGGTGAGGACCAGTGGGGGCACTGGGAGCACTGGGAGGAGGTACTGGGAGAACTGGGAGTAGGACCACTGGGAGGAGGTCCTGGGAGGAGGGGCACTGGGAGGAGGACCACTGGGAGGAGGACCACTGGGAGGAGGTCCTAGGAGGAGGGGCACTGGGAGGAGGACCACTGGGAGCACTGGGAGGAGGTACTGGGAGCACTGGGAAGAGGTCCTGGGAGCACTGGGAGGAGGTACTGGGAGCACTGGGAGGAGGACCACTGGGAGCACTGGGAAGAGGTCCTCGGAGCACTGTGAGGAGGTACTGGGAGCACTGGGAGGAGGACCACTGGGAGCACTGGGAGGAGGTACTTGGAGCACTGGGAGGAGGAGGTACTGGGAGCACTGGGAGGAGGTACTGGGAGCACTGGGAGGAGGTACTGGGAGCACTACTGGGAGCACTGGGAGGAGGTACTGGGAGCACTGGGAGGAGGTACTGGGAGCACTGGGAGGAGGACCACTGGGAGCACTGGGAGGATGTCCTGGGAGGAGGGGCACTGGGGGGAGGACCACTGGGAGCACTAGGAGGAGGTCCTAGGAGGAGGGGCACTGGGAGGAGGACCATTGGGAGCACTGGGAGGAGGACCACTGGGAGCACTGGGAGGAGGTACTGGGAGGAGGCACAGGGAGGAGGACCACTGGTAGAACCCCCACTACCCTTTCCACCCTCTCTCCCCCCAATAGCAAAGTCAGTTACCCATAGCAACGGTCTGTTACCCACAGCAACGCTCTGTTACCCTTAGCAACGCTCTGTTACCCACAGCAAAGCTCTGTTACCTTTAGCATCGCTCTGTTACCCACAGCAACGCTCTGTTAACCATAGCAACGCTCTGTTACCCACAGCAACGCTCTCTTACCCACAGCAACGCTCTGTTACCCACAGCAACGCTCTGTTAACCATAGCAACGATAGAGACTCAGAAATAGCAGAAAGCCCTAATTGACCAATCACGGTCGAGTGTTCGTCAAAGCCGTGTAATAACATGAAGTAACCAATGACGATGCAATAACCCTGCTCCCTGTCCCTGCCCCCTGTCCCCGCCCCCTGGCCCTGGCCCCGCCCCCTGGCCCCACCCCCCAGTCCATGTGGCGGCCGGCGTACGACTTCCTGCTGACCTGGGCGGCGGCGGTGGGGGACTGCTGCCGGGACGTCCTGCAGGAGCTGCAGCTGGGCCTGGACCGCATGCGGGGCCCGGCCCCCCGGCGCTGGAGGCACCTGACGGGGGTCCTGCTGCTGGTGCACGCCCTGGAGCCCCTCAGGGCCGCCGCCTTCTGCCCCCGGCCCACGCACCCCGACACGCCCATCTAGACCGGGGGCCCAGCTAGAGCCCCCATCTAGACCGGGGGCCCCCATCTAGACCGGGGGCCCATCTAGACCGGGGGCCCATCTAGAGCCCCCATCTAGAGCTCCCATCTAGAGCCCCCATCTAGACCGGGGGCCCCCATCTAGACCGGGGGCCCAGCTAGAGCCCCCATCTAGAGCCCCACACCCCCATCTAGACCGGGGGCCCCCATCTAGACCGGGGGCCCCCATCTAGACCGGGGGCCCAGCTAGAGCCCCCATCTAGAGCCCCACACCCCCATCTAGACCGGGGCCCCCATCTAGACCAGGGGCCCCCATCTATTACCTCTCTCTCTGACTGATTGATTATAACAGTATGACCTCTCTCTGAATGACTGATTATAACAGTATTACCTCTCTCTCTGACTGACTGACTGACTGACTGACTGATTATAACAGTATGACCTCTCTCTCTCTGACTGACTGATTATAACAGTATGACCTCTCTCTCTCTCTCTGACTGACTGATTATAATAGTATGACCCCTCTCTCTCTGACTGACTGATTATAACAGTATGATCTCTCTCTCTCTCTGACTGACTGATTATAACAGTATGACCTCTCTCTCTCTGACTGACTGATTATAACAGTATGACCCCTCTCTCTCTGACTGACTGATTATAACAGTATTACCTCTCTCTCTGACTGACTGATTATAACAGTATGACCTCTCTCTCTCTCTCTCTCTGACTGGCTGATTATAACAGTATGACCTCTCTCTCTCTCTCTGACTGGCTGATTATAACAGTATGACCTCTATCTCTCTGACTGACTGATTATAACAGTATGACCTCTATCTCTCTGACTGACTGATTATAACAGTATGACCCCTCTCTCTGACTGACTGATTATAACAGTATGACCTCTCTCTGACTGACTGATTATAACAGTATTACCTCTCTCTCTGACTGAGAACCTGAGTGAGAACTCCTTACTGAAGAAACGCTGCTTTCTTTTGGTTATTTTAACCTTTTAATTATTTCACCATTTAGAAATAAATTTTTAACATCTACAATTTCTAAAGAATTGTTGTTGTTTTGGTTTGTCTAACTTTCATATATGTCTGTCAATCCCTTTACTGTTGGTGTTTTAAATATATATGTCCAAACTGTTTGTTTTAAAGATGTCTAATTTATTTGTTTTAAAGATGTCGAAACTGTTTGTTTTAAAGATGTCTTAACTGTTTTAAATATATCTTAATGTTTTTGTTTTAAAGATGTCTCAATTATTTGTTTAAAAGATGTCAAACCTGTTTGTTTTAAAGATGTCTAAACTGTTTAAAGATGTCTAAACTGTTTTTGTTTTAAAGATGTTGCAACTGAGTTAGTCTCTTCCTCCATTTTACTCTCCTCTATGCTGCCTTAATCCCTCACCTCCCTCTCCCTCTCCCTCCCTCTCTCTCTGAACTGTCCTCCGCACTGTAACCATGACTACGAACCCTGACCCTAACCATGTCACACCATTCACTACTTAGTTATTTAGCTTCATTAAAACCAACTCATCACTATTTCATATCTCCACGCGCACGCACGCACGCACGCACGCACGCACGCACGCACGCACGCACGCACGCACGCACGCACACGGGTCTACCGTTACATCCCGGTTACCAGCCTGGGACCCAGACTCCAGCTCATGTTTCATCAGGGTGTGGCGCCGTCCACTGGTTCTCCTGTACTGCTCTCTAGTGGCTCCCCTGGGTACTGCAGTCTGTCTACCTGCTACACGTCATACATAGACAGAAAATCGAAATAAATGATGGGCCTATATATAACATAGTACATAACATTATGAAATATAATATAAAAACTAAATACATTTGTGGTTTGTGTTTATATATATATGTAAACACACACCACAACTGTATTTAGTTTTATATTATATTTCATAATAGAATAACATAATACATAACATTATGAAATATAATATAAAAACTAAATACATTTGTGGTGTGTGTTTACATATATATTGGCGAGCAGCGAGGGAAGGACGAGAGGGGAGCCCAGGTCAAGCGGTTACGCAACCCTACACACAACAAGTAAACACTCAACAACACACAACTACACTCTAACGACCACACCCCCCATCCCGTTAACCCCAACACAAAAATACAATAAAACCCATTTTTTCCCAACCGGCATATCGGATCCCCAGAATCCCCGGCGCGACCCCCGTTGGAGTCGCCACAATATATAAAAACTAAAACCGGTTCTGTCACCAATAACGGTAGGCCTATTTTGGTAATGTAAGGATGATGATACGCAAACAGATATTATTGCATTATTTCTTTTTCGTCGATTTGTAAATGACTCGATGGGCTCTGCTGTTCGAATCCGTTTGGTAGCCTACCGATAATATTCCAAGTGTAGTTAGTCTCTTCTCTTTTTATGCCGCTCGTAGTCAATGTAAACGCTCTTCATACGGTTAATAATCTACTCAAACGAACTTTATACCGTCCACAATCTGCTGACACCAACTTTATGGAGTTCACAAAACCCAGACCCAGAGGTCGCTGGACGTGGTGAATTGAGGCTAATCCCTAGTATAATATATTAGCTGCGTGATAAATCAGAGATACGATACATTGTCATTGATATTGATTAAAGCGCTTCTATTGTCGTCCTGTTGGTGTGGGTCTCAGTAGTGTTGCGAACACTGCAGTGGTGTGTGTGTGTGTGTGTGTGTGTGTGTGTGTGTGTGTGTGTGTGTGTGTGTGTGTGTGTGTGTGTGTGAGAGTCATAAAGATGTGTTAGTTATGGAGATCACTATACTGAACTACTGAAACCACGGACTACTGAAACCACCAGGAACCGGAGAAAGGGTGGTAAACGAATATAATCTGAGTTTAGAACCATCCCTTCATTCCCTCTTAATATATTCAATCACCAGGATGTGATTTCTCTTGACTATCATACAACCTTTGATTATACAATACAACGATAATTAAAAACACAATTATTCAAAGCATTAAAGAGCAACATGTTGTCGTTACTCTCGTATGCTCCACTGGACTGGGAAGTTTCCAGCTGTGGACCTTCACCTGTAGGCGGGCGATCAGGTGGAGGGGAGCCGGGAGAGGGGCATATGTTGTAGCGTTATCCCGGTCTACCGAAACGCTATTTCCGGTCACCTGCCCTGTGTGAGCTGTGTATGCCGGCGAACAGTTCCCGGAGCGAGATGAATAAGGATATGAAGGAGGATACATTTGGATTTTGACCAAGAATTTGACACAGAAACATGTCATTGAAACGGATATCCCCCCAGCGAGCGTCCGTCCCTCTCTGGCCAATAGGCCGATGAAAGTCAAAGTCCCGCCTCCTCTCTCGCCCGTAACGCTCATTTGGAGCATCCCGTCCCGTCGTGATATAAGGACTGGGAAGGACTGCGGAGGACTGGGACGAACGAGGCTCCGCTCATCTGGAGTTTACTGCGAGAGAAGATGGCCGTGGAGAAAAGTTCGGACAGTCTCTGCTTCTTTGTCAACGGGAGGAAGGTGAGTCTGCAGGTCTATTGAGTCGAGCAACGCGAGTGCGTCACTTTATTAGAGGAAAAGAGAGAGGTGTGCGTGTGCGTGTGCTGAAGTTATTTTATTTGTCAAATGCACAAAATAGCTAAGCAGTCATAGCAATGACATTTTTAAATCCCCAGCTCTCCTTAATGATGGAAAAAAAAAAGTGGAATAAGAAGATAAAAATAGTAACAAGTTACAGTGCAAATAAGAACATAATAGTGTGTGTGTGTGTGTGTGTGTGTGTGTGTGTGTGTGTGTGTGTGTGTGTGTGTGTGTGTATTTGTGTGTGTGTGTGTGTGTATTTGTGTGTGTGTGTGTGTGTGTGTGTGTGTGTGTGTGTGTGTGTGTGTGTGTGTGTGTGTGTGTGTGTGTGTGCGTGCGTGCGTGCGTGCGTGCGTGCGTGCGTGCGTGCGTGCGTGCGTGCGTGCGTGCGTGCGTGCGTGCGTGCGTGCGTGCGTGCGTGCGTGCGTGCGTGCGTGCGTGCGTGCGGTAAATTACAGGTGAGTAGGTGTGTTTGTGATGGACAGGTGTGTGTATTAATTGACAGGTGAGTGCTTGTGATGGACAGGTGAGTTTCTTTGATTGACAGGTGACGGAGGAGAATGCAGACCCAGAAACCATGCTTGTGTCGTTCCTCAGAGAGAAGTGTATCCTTCACCCGGACCCCTGCTGGTTAGTTAAGGTTAGGGTTAGCTCTGGTTAGGGTGGTTAAGGTTAGAGGTGGTTAAGGTTAGGGTTAGTTAAAGGTTGTATCAGCGATGTTGGGATGACGTCTCTTCTGTTGGAGCGAGATCCCAAACAAACAGAGTCAGCTCGCCCCTCCCTTCCGTGTTTCTTGCATAAAGTAAAAACTATCATGAACGCGGCGCAAAACCCCACCACACCCAACCCTTATCGGTGATTGGTGAGGATCGTGAGGAAAGATCACAAATGTGATCATTTATGCTCCGGCCTAGAATCGCTGATGCAACCTTTAAGGTTGGGGTTAGTTCAGGTTAGAGGAGGTTAAAGGCCTACGTGCAGGTTATACGGAAGTTTTGATTAATGGGTACATAAAGCACTCAAAATATGTGTATAATTTACAAAATGTCTCCAAAATAGTGTTAAAGTCCAGTTTTTGTGTTTTTTGGCAGTAACGGGTGTTTTCTAACGCTCCCCATTCGGTGATGACTTCACGTTGGGGAGATGTGGTGGAAGGTAGCCACAGCCTAGTACTAGAACTATGGCGTCTGAGAGGTGGCAAGAACCACAAATAGCATGTATGATGGCCCACAGCCGTGTAATTTCGAACCTGTCAGACTTGAGCGGGCGAATGAGGAATTGCCGAGAACTGATGGCGGTCAAAGCCAAATGCATGGTCAGAGGAGAATGAGTGGAGAGTTGCTATCATTTAGCAACGCAGCAACGAGCGCTGGAGCTAGTCAATGAACAGCAGTGCATACAATAACGACACTTTTATTTATTTTTACTGTCAGTGAATAGCACCGAGTGAAAGTCAACGTTTTCTTTATATCTAGTGACAGCGATTATATCGTAAGTACCGGTAAACTTAGTCAGAAGATCTAGAAATAGAAGGCATAAGGCTAGCTATGGGCTAACTTAGCCTATCGGACAGCAATCACTGCACTTGCAAATAGTGCCTGCAAGTATAACCGATCGTGGTGTGAATTTATTTAACCATCAATCTACCGCAAATACGACCAGACAGATGTACATTGAACACATACACAAAGCACACCGTCCAACCTGGCGGATGCTGACAGACGGTAGACAGACAGACAAGACAGTAGACAGACAGTAAGTTAAGGTAGCATTGGTTAAGGTTAGAGGTGGTTAAGGTTAGGGCTAGTTATGGTTAGAGGTGGTTAAGGTTACAGGTAGTTAAGGTTAGGGTTAGTTAAGGTTAGCAGTGGGTACGGTTAGAGGTGGTTAAGGTTAGGGCTAGTTAAGGTTAGCGGTGGTTAAGGTTAGAGGTGGTTAAGGTTAGGGCCAGTTAAGGTTAGCGGTGGTTAAGGTTAGAGGTGGTTAAGGTTAGGGCCAGTTAAGGTTAGCGGTGGTTAAGGTTAGAGGTGGTTAAGGTTAGGGCTAGTTAAGGTTAGCGGTGGTTAAGGTTAGAGGTGGTTAAGGTTAGAGGTGGTTAAGGTTAGGGCTGGTTAAGGTTAAGGTCACCTTAACAGCCGCTCCAGTGAGGCTGACCGGGACCAAGGTGAGCTGCGGAGGCGGAGGCTGCGGGGCGTGCACCGTCATGGTGTCACGGTACGACCCCCTCAGCAGGACCGTCCAGTATCCTCACACTGTCTAACCCCACCTCTGTACTGTCTAACCCCACCTCTGTACCGTCTAACCCCCTCAGCAGGACCGTCCAGTATCCTCACACTGTCTAACCCCACCTCTGTACAGTCTAACCCCACCTCTGTACTGTCTAACCCCCTCAGCAGGACCGTCCAGTATCCTCACGCTGTCTAACCCCACCTCTGTGCTGTCTAACCCCACCTCTGTGCTGTCTAACCCCACCTCTGTGCTGTCTAACCCCACCTCTGTACCGTCTAACCCCCTCAGCAGGACCGTCCAGTATCCTCACACTGTCTAACCCCACCTCTGTACCGTCTAACCCCACCTCTCTACTGTCTAACCCCACCTCTGTACTGTCTAACCCCACCTCTGTACCGTCTAACCCCACCTGCTCCTTAAGGACCTGTCTACTGTCTAACCCCTACCTGCTCCATAATGACCTGTCTCTGTACTGTCTAACCCCTACCTGCTCCATAATGACCTGTCTCTGTACTGTCTAACCCCTACCTGCTCCTTAATGACCCGTCTCTGTACTGTCTAACCCCTACCTGCTCCATAATGACCTGTCTCTGTACTGTCTAACCCCTACCTGCTCCTTAATGACCTGTACTGTCTAACCCCTACCTGCTCCTTAATGACCTGTCTCTGGACTGTCTAACCCCTACCTGCTCCTTAATGACCTGTCTCTATACTGTCTAACCCCTACCTGCTCCTTAAAGACCTGTCTCTGGACTGTCTAACCCCTACCTGCTCCTTAATGACCTGTCTCTGTACTGTCTAACCCCTACCTGCTCCTTAATGACCTGTCTCTGTACTGTCTAACCCCTACCTGCTCCAAAATGACCTGTCTCTGGACTGTCTAACCCCTACCTGCTCCTTAATGACCTGTCTCCGTACTGTCTAACCCCTACCTGCTCCTTAATGACCTGTCTCTGTACTGTCTAACCCCTACCTGCTCCTTAATGACCTGTCTCTGTACTGTCTAACCCCTACCTGCTCCAAAATGACCTGTCTCTGGACTGTCTAACCCCTACCTGCTCCTTAATGACCTGTCTCTGTACTGTCTAACCCCTACCTGCTCCTTAAGGACCTGTCTCTGTACTGTCTAACCCCTACCTGCTCCTTAATGACCTGTCTCCGTACTGTCTAACCCCTACCTGCTCCTTAATGACCCGTCTCTGTACTGTCTACCCCCTACCGGCTCCTTAGTGACCTGTTTCTCTAACAAGCATACATACTAATAGCTAACATCAACTTCTGTCTGGTCCGTTTAGCTGCACTTTGAGACCTTAAACCCTGGCCATATTGCACAACACATCTTGCACATCTCCCTGTTTATCCAGTTTTAATTGTACGTCTATTTATAATATTCTTAGTTTCTGTTAAAACTTCTATTGTATTTAATTTAATTGTCTTATATTTTTTATTCTATTGTATTTTATTCATTTTTTAAGCACAGAAAAAAGTCACCTGTGGACTCCATTACCCAGAGTTCCCTTCAACTGAGGACTACATTACCCACGTTTCCCTTCACCACACCACTGCAGACATTTCTCGGCCAACGCCTGCCTGCTTCCTGTCTGCCAGCTGGCGGGCGCCGCCGTCACCACCGTGGAGGGGGTGGGCTCCACCAAGACCAGGCTGCACCCTGTCCAGGTCCCCCCCCACACCACGACTCACCCCCCCACACCAAGACACCCCCCCTCACCAAGACACCCCCCCCTCACACCATGACCCCCCCCCCCCCCTCAGTATTCAGACTGCAGCCCTGTCTGTTCCAGGAGCGGCTGGCGAAGGCCCACGGGTCCCAGTGTGGGTTCTGCAGCCCGGGCATGGTGATGTCCATGTACACCCTGCTGAGGAACCAGGCCGCGCCCAGCATGGAGCGCATCAGGGAGGCTCTGGGAGGTAGCGCGCGCGCGCACACACACACACACACACACACACACACACACACACACACACACACACACACACACACACACACACACACACACACACACACACACACACACACACACACACACACACACACACACACACACACACACACACACACATGCATACACATCAGGGAGGCTCTGGGAGGTGGCACACGCACACACACGCACGCACGCACATACATACATACACAGAAACATACACTTACATCTACACAAAGACACACATGCACGCACACATATACACACATGTATGGCACACACACACACACACACACACCCACACACACATAAACATACTTACATGTACACACATACATATGTGCATACGCACCCACACAAAGCATGCTAAATTGTGTGTGTGGCTAGGTAACCTGTGCAGATGTACCGGCTATCGGCCAATCATCGACAGCTGCAGAACCTTCACCCAGGTAAGAGGACTTCACCTGTGGATACCATGACGTCACCATGAGATAACCATGACATCACGGTGTCATTATGATGACATCACCGTGACAACACTGTTACATCACCGGGACATCACTGTGACATCACCATGACATCACAGTGTCATTATAATGACTTCACGGTGTCATTATGATTACATCACCGTGAGGTCACTGTCACATCTCGGTGTCATTGTGATGACACCCGTCACCTCCACCCGTTGCCTCTCTGCAGGAGTCCCAGTGTTGCCAGGGCAACGGAGGTGTCGGCTGCTGCATGAACGCGGAGGAAACACCCGGAGGGGAGCCTGTGAGTCCCTTAAACCAGGTCCTCAAACCAGGCCCTAAAACCAGGCCCTTAAACCAGGCCCTCAAACCAGGCCCTTAAACCAGGCCCTCAAACCAGGCCCTTAAACCAGGCCCTCAAACCAGGCCCTCAAACCAGGCCCTCAAACCATGCCCTTAAACCAGGCCCCTAAACCAGGCCCTCAAACCAGGCCCTCAAACCAGGCCCTTAAACCAGGCCCTCAAACCAGGACCATAAACCAGGCCCTTAAACCAGGCCCTTAAACCAGGCCCTCAAACAAGACCCTCAAACCAGGCCCTCAAACAAGGCCCTCAAACCAGGCCCTTAAACCAAGCCCTTAAACCAGGCCCTCAAACCAGGCCCTTAAAACAAGGCCCTTAAACTAGGCCCTTAAACTAGTCTGGTCCCTTAAACTGGTCTGGTCCCTTAAACTGGTCTGGTCCCTTAAACCAGTCTCTGGGACTAGTTGAGTCTAGTTGAGACTACTGATGGGTGAGGTTATCTCTGGGACTAGTAATGGTGTGGTTATCTCTGGGACTAGTTGAGTCTAGTTGAGACTAGTAATGGTGTGGTTATCTCTGGGCCAGTTAAGTCTAGATGAGACTAATAATGGTGTGGTTATCTCTGGGCCAGTTGAGTCTAGTTGAGACTAGTAATGGCTGAGGTTATCTCTGGGACAAGTTGAGTTCAGTTTAGACTAGTAATGGCTGAGGTTATCTCTGGGACTAGTTGAGTCCAGTTGAGACTAGTAATGGCTGAGGTTATCTCTGGGACTAGTTGAGTCTAGTTGAGACTAGTAATGGTTGTGTTTCCCTGCGCTGCAGTCCACCCCCAGGCTGTTCCCCACGGAGGACCTGCTGCCCCTGGACCCGACCCAGGACCTGATCTTCCCTCCTGAGCTGATGGTAGGACGGACCCGCTCCCCTGAGCCGGTCCCCGGCCTGCCGGCGCTCAGACCCCCGTCGTACTCCATGCATGCTCCGCTGGACTAATGAGGCTAGCGTCACGTTTGGTTGTTCCTCCCTAATAACGTCATTTCAACAACAGCTTTAATTCCTCAGGAAGTATTCAACCGCTGGAATGGTTTCATCCTTCAGTCGGCCTCGGCCTTGCCCCCGTTTCAGAGGGTGTAGCGTAGACCCCGACCCCATGTGTTTTGAGAACGATGGCTGGCTGATGAAGTTATTGGCTGGCTAGCCGGCTCAGCCCAAACCTAAATGGCTGCTGCAGCCGCCAAATCTTTCATGGCTACAAAATGGCTGACATTTTTCGTGTGTATGTCTCTATGTGATAGGGCTTTGACTTTGCCCAAAAATCATATAGAAGATTGTTTGTTTATTAATATTAATATTCGAATATATTCAAATATTTATTTATAATATTTTGACCATTAAATGCCTTCAGTAAGACCTGGATTGGGCTTTGCGAGGTTTGTTTACCGGCGTTGCTATGGTTACCGGTCTTACGTGATCCAACGGTTTATTAGGTTTCTAATAAATCGCTGTCTAATCAATACTTCATTCACATTCGGAGTCAAAGCCCTAGTGTAGCGCCCTAACGTTGTCCTGTCCCCTCCCACCAGCGGGTGGCGCTGACGGAGCCCCAGCAGACGCGCTGGTTCCGGGGGGAGAGGGTGGCCTGGGTGTCCCCGGTCTCCCTGGAGGAACTGGTCCTCCTGAAGAGCACCCATCCCCAGGCGCCGCTGGTTCTGGGGAACACCACCTTAGGTCAGCAGGGGCCGGGGAGTAACCGGGGAGCTCTGTCACGGCCCTCTACACCCGTCCACACTGTACTGGTGCGTCAGTGTGTCACTGGTCCGACTGGGCTCTCTGTGTTCCAGGTCCGGAGATGAAGTTCAGAGGGGTGGTTCACCCGCTGGTCATCTCCCCCAGCAGGGTGGCTCCTCTGTTTGAGATCACCCACACTCCGCAAGGCAAGAACCCTGTCCGACCTGCAGTAGAACCCAGTAGAACCTCTGTCATAGTGGGGTGTCACGTGGGGGCGTGGCTTCAGGTAGTAGCGTGTAATGTGGGTGTGTCTCCAGGTTGTAGGGTGTAATGTGGGCGTGTCTCCAGGTAGTAGGGTGTAATGTGGGCGTGTCTCCAGGTTGTAGGGTGTAGTGTGGGCGGGGCTTCAGGTAGTAGCGTGTAATGTGGGTGTGTCTCCAGGTTGTAGGGTGTAATGTGGGCGTGTCTCCAGGTTGTAGGCTGTAATGTGGGCGTGTCTCCAGGGGTGTGGGTGGGTGCAGGTCTGTCTCTGACCCAGGTCCAGATGGTCCTGGGGGCCCGGGTGGAGGCGCTGCCCCAGGAGAAGACGGAGCTGTACCGGTCTCTGCTGCACCAGCTGAGGGCGCTGGCGGGACAGCAGATCCGCAACGTAGCGGTGAGTCCACCACTGTGGACCACTGGGTGGGAGACCGCATCAGACTTAATGTAGAAACACTTCTGTGGCTGTGCTCTCATTTGGTCTCCTCCTCCCCCTCCCCCTCCCCCTCCTCTCTCCTCCTCCTCCCCCTCCTCCTCCTCCTCCCCCTCCTCCCCCTCCCCCTCCCTCCTCTCCCCTCCTCCTCTCCCTCCTCCTCTCCCTCCTCCTCTCCCTCCCTCCTCTCTCCTCCTCCTCCTCTCTCCTCCCCCTCCTCTCTCCTACCCCTCCTCCTCCCCCTCCCTTCTCTCTCCTCCTCCTCTCTCCTCCCCCTCCTCTCTCCTCCTCCTCTCTCCTCCTCCTCTCTCCTCCCCCTCTCCCTCCTAGTCTCTGGGAGGGAACATTGTGAGCGCTCTCCCCAACTCCGACCTCAACCCGGTGTTGGCGGCCGGGGGCTGCAGGCTGAGGGTGGCCTCGGACGGTGAGTGACCCCTCAGTGACCCCTGACCCCTGACTGACCCCTGACTGACCCTCAGTGACCCCCGAGTGACCCCTCAGTAACCCCTGACCCCTGACTGACCCCTCAGTGACCCTCAGTGACCCCTGACCTGGGCTGTGGGGGGGCTCCTGGTCTTCCAGCAGGGGGCAGCAGGGAGGTGCCCCTGGACCAGGACTTCTTCAGGGGCTTCAGGACCACGCTGCTGGGGGCGGCCGACGTCCTCGTGGCCGTGTTCGTCCCTGAGACCCGGCCGGTGAGGACACAGGAAGTGATGTCACAGGATTTCATATGCCATGGTGCGATGCAACAGGACGTGACGTGACAGGATGTGATGTCGTACCCGCAGGGGGAGTTTGTGCGGGCGTTCCGCCAGGCGCCGAGGAAGGAGAACGCCCTGGCGACCGTTACCACGGGGATGAGGGTGGTGCTGGGCCCGGGGGCAGTGGTCCGGGACGTCCAGCTCTACTACGGGGGAGTGGGGCCCTGCACCCTGCGGGCTGCCAGGACTGGCCAGGCCCTCCTGGGGAGGTAACCAGCGTTACCGTGGTTACTGTGGTAACTATGGCTACTGGGGTTCCTATGGTTACTACAGAGTACGGTTCATATGGTTACTATGGCTACTGTGGTAACTATGGCTACTAGGTTTACTGTGTTACTATGGACCAATATTAACGTGGTTACTGCTGTTACTGTGTTCACTACGGTTACTAAGGTTACCACTATTACCACAGATTCTGTGGTTACTATGGTTACTTCTGTTACTATGGTTGCTGCTGTCACAATGGCTACCGGTGGTACTATGGTTACTGCGGTGACCATGGTGGCTGCTGTTACCATGGTTACCGTGTCCTCAGGCCGTGGGGGGAGGCGATGCTGCAGGAGGCCTACAGCGTTCTCCTGGAGGAGGTGGTGCTGCCCCCGGGGGCGGTGGGGGGGAAGGTGGGGTTCCGCAGGTCCCTGACCCTCAGCCTGCTCTTCAAGTTCTACCTGGAGGTCCAGCAGGCCCTCGCACTCATGGTAAGACCTGGTCCTGGACCGGCTGGGTCCTGGACCTCCTGGACCTGCTGGGTCCTGGACCTGCTGGGTCCTGGACCTGCTGGGTCCTGGACCTGCTGGGTCCTGGACCTTCTTGGTCCTGGACCTCCTGGACCTGCTGGGTCATGGACCTGCTGGGTCCTAGGCCTGCCAGTTCTCCATCCTCACTGGGGGTAACCTGTGTCTCACCAGAGCACCACCCCTGAGGGGGTCCAGAGCACCACCCAGCAGGGGGTCCAGAGCACCACCCAGCAGGGGGTCCAGAGCACCACCCCTGAGGGGGTCCCTGAGAGGGAGCTCAGCGCCATCAGACCCCTCCCCTGCTGCATCCAGCCGGGCCAGCAGGGCTTCCAGGTGACTCTCCTCCATCACCTCCATCAACTCCATCACTACACCATCATGACCTCTCCTCCATCACTACACCATCATCACCATCACCTCCATCACTACACCATCACCTCCATCACTACACCATCACCTCCATGACATCCACTCCACCTCTACACCATCACTGCAGGAGGTGTCGGGGAGCCAGAGCGAGCAGGACGCCGTGGGCCGTCCTGTGATGCACCGCTCGGCGCCGGCCCAGGCCACCGGGGAGGCGGTGTACGTCGACGACACGCCCCCCCCACAAGGGGAGCTGTTCCTCGCCCTGGTCACCAGCACGCGCCCCCACGCCAGCATCCTGTGAGTAGCATGCTAACCCTAGCATCCTGTGAGTAGCATGCTAACGCAGAATCCTGTGAGTAGCATGCTAACGCCAGCCTCCTGTGAGTAGCATGCTAACGCAGAATCCTGTGAGTAGCATGCTAACGCCAGCATCCTGTGAGTAGCATGCTAACGTTAGCATCCTGTGAGTAGCATGTTAACACTAGCATCCTGTGAGTAGCATGCTAACCCTAGCAACCTGTGAGTGGTATGCTAACGCTAGCATCCTGTGAGTAGCATGTTAACACTAGCAACCTGTGAGTAGCATGTTAACACTAGCAACCTGTGAGTAGGATGCTAGCGCCAGCATCCTGTGAGTAGCATGCTAACGCCCTGCTCTGCATAGCGGTGTGGACGTGAGCGCCGCCCTGCGCCTCCCCGGGGTTCTGGACATGGTGACGCACGCCGACATCCCGGGACGCAAGGCCCGCTCCTTCATGGGCTACGAGGAGGAGCTGCTGGCCGACAAGGAGGTACTGTCTGTCTGTCTGTCTGTCTGTCTGTCTGTCTGTCTGTCTGTCTGTCTGTCTGTCTGTCTGTCTGTCTGCCTCTCTGTCTGTCTGCCTCTCTGTCTGTCTGTCTGTCTGTCTGTCCCAGCAGGGGTCAGCTGGTGGATCACAGACCCTGCCCCCCCCCCCCCCCCCCAGGTGTCCTGTGTGGGTCAGCTGGTGTGCGGGGTCCTGGCCGACTCCAGGGACCGCGCCCGGAGGGGGGCGGCCGCCGTCAGGGTCCGCTACCAGGACCTCCCGGACCCCGTGTTCACTGTGGAGGTTAGTGGGGGGGGGGGGGGGGGGGGGGGGGGTGGTGGAGTGGTGGTGGTGGTGGTGGTGGTGGTGGTGGTGGTGATGGTGATGGTGGTGGTGGTGGTGGTGGTGGTGGTGATGGTGGTGGTGGTGGAGATTGGGTGGTGGAGATTGGGTGGTGGAGGTGGTGGAGGTTAGGGTGGTGGAGGTTGGGTGGTGGAGGTTGGGTGGTGGTGGTAGTGGTGGTGGAGGTTGGTGGAGGTTGGTGGAGGTTGGGTGATGGTGGCCCTGGTGGTGGAGTTGGTGGAGGTGGGGGTGGTGGAGCTAGTGGAGGTGGGGGTGGTGGAGGTTGGGTGGAGGTGGGGGTGGTGGTGGAGCTGGTGGAGGTGGGGGTGGTGGAGCTGGTGGTGGTGGTGGTGGTGGTGGTGGTGGAGGTGGGGGTGGTGGAGGTGGGGGTGGTGGTGGAGCTGGTGGAGGTGGGGGTGGTGGAGGTTGGGTGGTGGTGGTGGTGGAGGTTGGGTGGTGGTGGAGCTTGTGGAGGTGGGGGTGGTGGAGGTCTGGTGGTGGTGGTGGTGGTGGTGGAGGAGGTGGAGCTGGTGGAGGTTGGGTGGTGTAGCGGTGGAGGTGGTGGAGGTGGAGCTGGTGGAGGTGGAGCTGGTGGAGGTTGGGTGGTGTAGCGGTGGAGGTGGTGGAGGTGGAGCTGGTAGAGGTGGAGCTGGTGGGGGTTGGGTGGTGCACTCAGCTGTGGTGCCCTGTGCCGCTCCAGGACGCGGTGCAGAGAGAATCCTTCTTCCTGCCCCGGAGGCGGATCGAGAGAGGAGACGTCTGCAAGGGGCTGGAGACCGCCGACCACGTCCACTCAGGTACTAGTTAGAGCTGGTTAGGTTAGGGGTTAGGTGAGAGAGGGTTAGTTTAGGGGTTAGGTGAGAGAGGGTTAGGTGAGAGAGGGTTAGTTTAGGGGTTAGGTGAGAGAGGGTTAGTTTAGGGGAAAGGTGAGAGAGGGTTAGTTTAGGGGTTAGGTGAGAGTTGGTTAGTTTAGGGGTTAGGTGAGAGAGGGTTAGTTTAGGGGTTAGGTGAGAGTTGGTTAGTTTAGGGGTAAGGTGAGAGAGGGTTAGTTTAGGGGTTAGGTGAGAGAGGGTTAGGTGAGAGAGGGTTAGTTTAGGGGTTAGGTGAGAGAGGGTTAGTTTAGGGGTTAGGTTAGAGAGGGTTAGTTTAGGGGTTAGGTAAGAGAAGGTTAGTTTAGGGGTTAGGTGAGAGAGGGTTAGTTTAGAGGTTAGGTGAGAGAGGGTTAGTTTAGGTTAGAGGTGGTCAGATGAGGCGTTAGTTAGAGGAGGTTAGCGGTGGTTAGATGAGGCGTTAGTTAGAGGAGGTTAGCGGTGGTTAGATGAGGCGTTAGTTAGAGGAGGTTAGCGGTGGTTAGATGAGGCGTTAGTTAGAGGAGGTTAGCGGTGGTTAGATGAGGTGTTAGTTAGAGGAGGTTAGCGGTGGTTAGATGAGGCGTTAGTTAGAGGAGGTTAGTGGTGGTTAGATGAGGCGTTAGTTAGAGGAGGTTAGAGGTGGTTCGATGAGGTGTTAGTTAGAGGAGGTTAGTGGTGGTTAGATGAGGTGTTAGTTAGAGGAGGTTAGCGGTGGTTAGTTGGTTGTTCATCGTCCTCTGTCCTCAGGCGAGCTCCGGCTGGGGGGCCAGGAGCATTTCTACATGGAGCCTCAGAGCGTGCTGGTGGTCCCAGTGGGGGAGGAGACCGAGTTCCACGTCTACGTGTCCAGTCAGGCCCCGACCATCACCCAGGCACGACGACCGCACGACGACCGCACGACGGCCGCACGGCGACCGACCGCACGACGGCCGCACGGCGACCGACCGCACGACGACCGACCACACGGCGACTGGACAACAACCGCACGACGACCGCATGCACCACCATGCACGCTTATTCTTCCCACATGCCCAGTCATAAAGGTGTGTGTGTGTGCGTGTGCGTGTGCGTGTGCGTGTGTGCGTGTGCGTGTGTGTGTGTGTGCGTGTGTAGGAGGCGGTGGCAGAGACCCTGGGGGTCCCCTCCAACAGGGTGACCTGTCACGTCAAGCGGCTGGGCGGGGCTTTTGGCGGGAAAGTCACCAAGACCAGCATCCTGGCGGCCATCACCGCTGTAGCCGCTTGGAAGTACGTTACCACGGCTACTGCTTCTTTAAAGGATGAAAAGGGATTACCGCGGTAACAGCCTGTTTAAAGGGTGACCGGGGTACCATGGTAACGACCTGTTTAAAGGATGACGGGGTTACCATGGTAACGACCTGTTTAAAGGGTGACAGGGGTTATTGCGGTAACAGCCTGTTTAAAGAATGACAGGGTTACCACGGTAACAGCCTCTTGATAGGATGACAGGGTTACAATGGTAACGGCCTGTTTAAAGGGTGACAGGGGTTACCACGGTAACAGCCTGTTGATAGGATGAAGGGGTTTCTTGTGTGCAGGACGGGCCGGGCGGTGCGCTGCATTCTGGAGCGGGGAGAGGACATGCTGATCACTGGGGCGCGCCACCCCGTACTGGGACGATACCAGGTACCAGGGCCGTACTGGGAGGTACCAGGGCCTTACTGGGAGGTACCAGGTACCAGGGCCGTACTGGGAGGTACCAGGGCCTTACTGGGAGGTACCAGGTACCAGGGCCGTACTGGGAGGTACCAGGGCCGTACTGGGAGGTACCAGGTACCAGGGCCATACTGGGAGGTACCAGGGCCTTACTGGGACGATACCAGGTACCAGGGCCATACTGGGAGGTACCAGGGCCTTACTGGGACGATGCCAGGTACCAGGGCCGTACTGGGAGGTACCAGATTCCAGGGCCGTACTAGGAGGTACCAGGGCCGTACTGGGAGATACCAGGGCCTTACTGGGAGGTACCAGGTACCAGGGCCGTACTGGGAGGTGCCAGGGCCGTACTGGGAGGTACCAGGTTTACTGGGAGGTACCAGGTCTTTACTGGGAGGTACCAGGTACCAGGGCTTAATCTTGTACGCGGGGTACAAACCAAGATAGTATTGATACATACTCAGCTAAGAAGGGTACAGGCTAAGCTAACAGGTCCCAGCCAAGCCAAGAAGGCTACATGCTAAGCTAACAGGCCCCAGCCAAGCTAAAAAGGCTACATGCTAAGCTAACAGGTCCCAACCAAGCTAAAAAGGCTACATGCTAAGCTAACAGGTCCCATCTAAGCTAAGAAGGCTACATGCTAAGCTAGCAGGCCCCAGCCAAGCTAAAAAGGCTACATGCTAAGCTAACAGGCCCCAGCCAAGCTAAAAAGGCTACATGCTAAGCTAACAGGCCCCAGCTAAGCGCTGTGTCCTCCAGGTGGGGTTCATGGAGGACGGGCGCATCACGGCGGCAGACCTCCAGTACTACGCCAACGCCGGCAACACCGTGGACGAGTCTACCCTGGTGAGTCAGGCCCCGCTCCCCAGGGCCCCTCCCCTAAGGGCCCCTTCCCCCCTCACGAGCCCACGAGCCAGGCAGCATCTCGAGGGTCTGACGGAGCTCTTCCTGCGGCCTGTGACGGAGGCACTGACCGCTGTGGCTGTGGGTGGTGTTCCAGGTGGTGGAGAAGATGGTGCTGCACATGGACAACGCCTATAACATCCCCAACCTGCGGGGGCGGGCGGTGGCCTGCCGCACCAACCTGCCCTCCAACACGGCCTTCAGGGGCTTCGGGGTGCCCCAGGCCGCCGCCGTGGTGGAGAGCATGATCACCGACGTGGCCCTGTGCCTAGGGCGCCCCGCCCACCAGGTCAGTGGGGGGGAGTGGGGGGGGGGGGGGGGGCACGGCCTGCCCACCAGGTCAGTGGGGGGGGGGGGGGGGGGGGGGGGGGGGGGGGGGGGGTGATAGACATGAGGATCTCGACCAGACCGACTGTAGGAGAACACTGTGTTAGCTTTGGTAAAAGGGACGTTATGGGTACAAGTAGGATGGGCTGAGAGCACCCTGATAACCAGCTAACCAGCTAACCTGCTAACCAGCCTAACCCTGGACTGGACTCTAGCCCCCTGGTCCACGAGAATAGAATCCAGTCCAGGGTTTAGCTACAGAGTCCAGTCCAGGGTGGAGCTAAACCCTGGTCTGGACTCTAGCCTCCGGATCCAGGAGGGTGGAGCTAAACCCTGGGCTGGACTCTAGCCTCCGGATCCAGGAGGGTGGAGCTAAACCCTGGGCTGGACTCTAGCCTCCGGATCCAGGAGGGTGGAGCTAAACCCTGGGCTGGACTCTAGCATCCGGATCCAGGAGGGTGGAGCTAAACCCTGGGCTGGACTCTAGCCTCCGGATCCAGGAGGGTGGAAATAAACCCTGGTCTGGACTCTAGCCTCCGGATCCAGGAGGGTGGAGCTAAACCCTGGGCTGGACTCTAGCCTCCGGATCCAGGAGGGTGGAGCTAAACCCTGGGCTGGACTCTAGCCTCCGGATCCAGGAGGGTGGAGCTAAACCCTGGGCTGGACTCTAGCCTCCGGATCCAGGAGGGTGTAGCTAAACCCTGGGCTGGACTTTAGCATCCGGATCCAGGAGGGTGGCGCTAAACCCTGGGCTGGACTCTAGCCTCCGGATCCAGGAGGGTGGAGCTAAACCCTGGGCTGGACTCTAGCCTCCGGATCCAGGAGGGTGGAGCTAAACCCTGGGCTGGACTCTAGCCTCCGGATCCAGGAGGGTGGAGCTAAACCCTGGGCTGGACTCTAGCCTCCGGATCCAGGAGGGTGGAGCTAAACCCTGGGCTGGACTCTAGCCTCCGGATCCAGGAGGGTGGAGCTAAACCCTGGGCTGTGGACTGTGTCTAGATCCGGGAGGTGAACATGTACCGCGGGCCATCGGTGACCCACTACGGGATGCGGTTCGACCCGGAGAACCTGTGGCGCTGCTGGGAGGAGGTGAAGGGTCGGGTGGGGCTGGGGCCCCGGCTGGAGGCCCTCAGGAGCTTCAACCAGGACCACCGCTGGAGGAAGAGGGGCGCCGCCCTCATCCCCATCAAGTACGGGGTGGCCTTCAGCGAGGCCTTCCTCAACCAGGTGGGGCTACACCACCCGACACCACCCACAGCAGCACCTCTACACCACCACCCCGACACCACCTCTACAGCACCACCTCTAAACCCCCCCAAACATGACACCACACCTACACCACCACCCCTACACCACCACCCAACACCACCACCCGACACCACCCCTACTCCCCCACCCCTACATCACCACCCCTAAACCACCACCCCCGTGTGTGTGTGTGTGTGTGTGTGTGTGTGTGTGTGTGTGTGTGTGTGTGTGTGTGTGTGTGTGTGTGTGTGTGTGTGTGTGTGTGTCCATGTGTGTGTGTGTGTGTGTGTGTGTAGGCGGCCGCCCTGGTCCATGTCTATAAGGACGGCTCCGTCCTGGTGAGCCATGGGGGGGCCGAGATGGGGCAGGGCATCCACACCAAGATGCAGCAGGTACTGGTCCCCCTCTAGACCGGCCCGGACTGGCCTCTACTGTCCACTGGTCTCCACTGGTCCATCTCTAGACCGGCCCGGACTGGCCTCTACTGTCCACTGGTCTCTACTGTCCACTGGTCTCCACTGGTCTCTACTGTCCACTGGTCTCCACTGGTCTCAACTGTCTGTAAAGCGCGTTTGTGTATGCGTGTGTGTGTGTGTGCGCGTGCGTTTGTGTGTGTGTGTGTGTGTGTGTTTGTGTGCGTCTGCGTGTGTTTGTGTGTGTGTGTGTGTGTGTGCGTGTGTGTGTGTGTGTGTGTGTGTGTGCGCGTGCGTTTGTGTGTGTGTGTGTGTGTGTTTGTGTGCGTCTGCGTGTGTGTGCGTGTGTTTGTGTGTGTGTGTGTGTGTGTGTGCGTGCGTGTGCGTGTGTTTATATGTGTGTCCAGGTGGTCAGCAGGGAGCTGGGGGTCCCGTCCTCTAAGGTGTACGTCTCTGAGACCAGCACGGCGTCCGTCCCCAACAGCTGCCCCTCGGCCGCCTCCTTCGGGACCGACGCCAACGGCATGGCCGTCAGGGTGAGGGCGGGGCCGTCAGGGTGAGGGCGGGGCAGCACAGCGGCCTCATGGACCCATGGGTTGGTGGGTTGTCCTGGAGGACATTTTAAATAAAGTTGTCTGCCTCCACCAGGACGCCTGCCAGAAACTGTACAAGAGACTCGAGCCGATCAGGACGAAGAACCCCAAAGGATCTTGGGACAGCTGGGTAGGACTCCGCCATCTGTAGGTTCCCGCTCTCTTCCTGGAGACACAGTTTGTTTTATTCTCCTCCCATCCTCAGACCAGGGCGGCGTTCCTGGAGAAGATCAGTCTGTCAGCGACAGGATTCTTCAGGTACACTGTGGCTGGACCGCTGTGTTACATGGACTGTTACACGTTGTGTTCAGAGGTCCGGACTGTAACAGGGACTGTAACAGGCTCTGTAACATGTTGTGTTCAGAGGTCCAGACTGCTACATGGACTGGGAGAAGATGGAGGGTCAGCCCTACTCCTACTTCACCTACGGCGCCTGCTACAGCGAGGTGGAACTGGACTGTCTCACCGGAGACTACAGGGTGCGGACGGTAGCATTCACTAACCACCTGTCACCTGAACCACTCCTGTCTGTCACCTGACTGTACACCTGTCTGTCACCTGGACCACACCTGTCTGTCACCTGACTGTACACCTGTCCGTCACCTGACTGTACACCTGTCTGTCACCTGTCTGTACTACACCTGTAGTTACGTGATAAAATGGCATAGATTACTATGTTGACGATCATCATCACACAAATGACCATGTTTAAAACAGAAGACTTGTGTTTTGGGGTTATGTCTCTTTAAGACTCTGAGGACGGACATCGTGGTGGACGTGGGTCAGAGCATCAACCCCTCCATTGACATCGGCCAGGTGAGGCAGCCAATGAGAAGGCTCCCCTGGAAACACAAGTTCACCTTCCCACCTGTCTGCTCCCTGTCTCTCCACCTGTGTGCCTACCTGTCTCTATGTGTCTCCCTGTGTGTCCAGGTGGAGGGGGCCTTCCTCCAGGGTCTGGGCCTCTACACCCTGGAGCAGTTGAGCTTCTCCCCGGGGGGGCTCCTCTACTCCAGGGGTCCGTCTCAGTACAAGATCCCGGCCGTCTGCGACGTGCCGCTCAGCTTCAACGTCCACCTGCTGCCGGACTCCCACAACCCCCACGCCATCTACTCCTCCAAGGTCCGCCCGCGCAGGGACCCCTGTAGAGACACCTGTAGAGAGACCTGTAGACACACCTGTAGTAACATCTGTAGGGTCACCTGTACAGACACCTGTAGGGTCACCTGTAGTAACACCTGTAGAGAGACCTGTAGAGTCACCTGTATTAAAACCTGTAGGGTCACCTGTAGAGACACCTGTAGAGACACCTGTAGAGTCACCTGTAGAGACACCTGTAGGGTCACCTGTAGAGTCACCTGTAGGGTCACCTGTAGGGTCACCTGTAGAGTCCCCTGTAGGGTTACCTGTAGATTCACCTGTAGAGTCACCTGTAGAGTCACCTTTCCACCTGTAGGGTCACCTGTAGAGTCACCTGTAGAGTCACCTGTAGTCACCTTTCCACCTGTAGGGTCACCTGTAGAGTCCCCTGTAGGGTTACCTGTAGATTCACCTGTAGAGTCACCTGTAGAGTCACCTGTCCACCTGTAGGGTCACCTGTAGAGTCACCTGTAGAGTCACCTGTAGAGTCACCTGTAGAGTCACCTGTAGTCACCTATCCACCTGTAAGGTCACCTGTAGAGTCACCTGTAGAGTCACCTGTAGTCACCTTTCCACCAGTAGAGTCACCTGTAGTCACCTTTCCACCTGTAGGGTCACCTGTAGAGTCACCTGTCCCCCTGTCCCTGTGTCCTGCAGGGCATCGGGGAGCCGGTCCTGTTCCTCGGGAGCTCCGTGTTCTACGCCATCAAGGACGCGGTGTCGGCGGCCCGGGCCGAGTCCGGCCTGGGGGGGGCCTTCCCCCTGGACAGCCCCGCCACACCAGAGAGGGCATGTCTCGCATGTGCCACGCCCTTCTCCCAGAGGGTAGGTCGACTCTCCTGGTCCCTCCACCCTTACATAACACTATCTCCACCCTAATCTCCACCTCAAAGCCTTCAGAGCGGAGTTGATCTTCAAGATTCATTCACTCGTTTGTCTTTTAGGTTCCAGTCAGCGAGCCGGGATCCTTCACCCCCTGGGCCCTGAACATCTAGATCAGCACCTAGACCAGCATCTGGACCAGCATCTGGACCAACATCTGGACCAGCATCTACACCAACATCTGGACCAGCATCTACACCAACATCTGGACCAACATCTACACCAGCATCTGGACCAGCATCTACACCAACATCTGGACCAACATCTGGACCAGCATCTACACCAACATCTGGACCAGCATCTACACCAACATCTGGACCAACATCTACACCAGCATCCGGACCCACAACCAGATCCACATCTACACCACCTTCTAGACCAGCATCTCATCCAAAACAACCAACATCTTAACCCACACTCATCCAAAACCACCAACATCTACACATAATCATCTCCACACACAATCATCTACACACACAATCATGTCAATACACAATCATCTGAAGAATGAAAGGACAATGTGATAATATCAAATGTATACCAACAAATAGGAGACAGTGATCTTATAAATAATAACTCTTGGATCGTTTGAGTACCCTGTGAAGAACAATTGAAGATCAATGTCCTGATCAATGTACTGATCCAATTACTGATCAATGTACTGATAAATGTAGTGATCAATGTAGCGATCAATATCCTGATAAATGTACTGATCAATGTAGTGATCAATGTCCTGATCAATGTAGTGATCAATGTCCTGATCAATGTACTGATCAATGTAGTGATCAATGTCCTGATCAATGTAGTGATCAATGTACTGATCAATGTCCTGATCAATGTAGTGATCAATGTCCTGATCAATGTAGTGATCAATGTCCTGATCAATGTAGTGATCGATGTAGTGATCAATGTACTGATCAATGTACTGATCAATGTAGTGATCAATGTAGTGATCAATGTAGTGATCAATGTAGTGATCAATGTACTGAGCTCTTATTGAATTTGTATTCTGATTAAGATTTAAGAAAGATTAAAGGTTCAATATGTAACAAATGTGCTGCACTAAATCATAAAATGACTATGATGTCAACAGTGGGTAAAGGTACCGTACGTGACACAGGTCCTGTCCTCAACAGTAACATGTTATATAATGTTACATTATATAACAGGTTCTATTATTAATACCTATATATTATATGTTGTGTAACCCAACCATATCCAAACACACACGGTCGTTCTGAAGCGGGTCCAGACTGGAAGGTGTCGTGGATAAAACCCATGGTCTAATGAGGTCGAGAAGGACTAGCGTTGAATGATCAAGGCTTTATTGTCACTGCAAGAGCAACAACTGCACCTGAGTTTATTTGCAAAGATCTCCCGAACAGCATTCAGGATCTGATTTATATTCCCCCTTGTGTAGCTTTTTCCAACATGCACTTCGGCCAATCAGAATGCTCTAAACTATGGGCCGTGTGCCCCATTAACATTTGCCTTCCAGCCTACGATTCCCAAAATATATTCTATACAGTAATTCAAGCATTACGTACAAAAGGGTTACATATTAAACATTATAGCAACATGAAGTTACATATTATGCATTAGTTATATGAAGTGAGGTCTTTCGTTAAAAACCATTCATCGCCTTGTTTATTAACCTGATCTTAAATCACCATGACGTACCACATGAATTTAAGAGATGAGCCCTGTGAAGGCAATATTCATTTGAACAGTAGAACATGCATCTGTAATAGTTAACCATGCCACTTTATTTGTCTGTGGCAGACACAGTTATAATCATAGAGCCGGTAGTGTGTGATTTTGTCCCTCAGAGTGCAGGCACTTGTTGACCAAGGAAAGCCAGGTAATATTAAAAGTGTTTAACATTTGGAACAATACATATTATATTCTTGCATGCTTTGTACTTAAAGTTAACCTTACTTATCTAAGTGAACTGAGGAATAGGCTGATGTCATTGACTTGTAAATAGCGCTATAGAGGTAATGTACAGGTCTATGGTAACTAGTTATATGGTAACTAGCTCTATAGAGGTAATGTACATGTCTATGGTAAATAGCTCTATAGAGGTAATGTACAGGTCTATGGTAACTAGTTATATGGTAACTAGCTCTATAGAGGTAATGTACAGGTCTATGGTAACTAGCTCTATAGTAACTAGCTCTATAGAGGTAATGTACAGGTCTATGGTAACTAGCTCTATAGAGGTAATGTACAGGTCTATGGTAACTAGTTATATGGTAACTAGCTCTATAGAGGTAATGTACAGGTCTATGGTAACTAGCTCTATAGAGGTAATGTACAGGTATATGGTAACTAGCTCTATAGAGGTAATGTACAGGTCTATGGTAACTAGCTCTATAGTAACTAGCTCTATAGAGGTAATGTACAGGTCTATGGTAACTAGTTATATGGTAACTAGCTCTATATAGGTAATGTACAGGTCTATGGTAACTAGCTCTATAGTAACTAGCTCTATAGAGGTAATGTACAGGTCTATGGTAACTAGTTATATGGTAACTAGCTCTATAGAGGTAATGTACAGGTCTATGGTAACTAGCTCTATAGAGGTAATGTACAGGTCTATGGTAACTAGCTCTATAGTAACTAGCTCTATAGAGGTAATGTACAGGTCTATGGTAACTAGCTCTATAGTAACTGGCTGTAGAGGCGTGGCGACGGCCGGTCGCCACGGTAACGTGTTTTATGCAGTAATGTGTGGAATGTGGAAGCTGGTGGGAGGCTCAACGAACAAGATCAGACTCGCCCCTACAGCCGTCCTCAGCCAAGACAGACCTGGTCCGCCTTAGACCAGGTGTCTCCTTAGACCAGATGTCTCTAGACCAGATGTCTCTAGACCAGGTGTCTCCTTAGACCAGATGTCTCTAGACCAGGTGTCTCTAGACCAGGTGTCTCTAGACCAGGTGTTTCCTTAGACCAGATGTCTCCTTAGACCAGATGTCTCTAGACCAGGTGTCTCTAGACCAGATGTCTCGAGACCAGATGTCTCTAGACCAGGTGTCTCCTTAGACCAGATGTCTCCTCAGACCAGGTGACCCTAGACCAGGTGTCTCCTTAGACCAGGTGACCCTAGACCAGATGTCTCCTTAGACCAGATGTCTCTAGACCAGATGTCTCTAGACCAGGTGTCTCTAGACCAGGTGTCTCCTTAGACCAGATGTCTCTAGACCAGGTGTCTCCTTAGACCAGGTGTCTCCTTAGACCAGGTGTCTCTAGACCAGGTGTCTCTAGACCAGATGTCTCTAGACCAGATGTCTCTAGACCAGGTGTCTCCTTAGACCAGATGTCTCTAGACCAGGTGTCTCCTTAGACCAGATGTCTCATTAGACCAGATGTCTCTAGACCAGGTGTCTCTAGACCAGATGTCTCTAGACCAGATGTCTCTTTAGACCAGGTGTCTCCTTAGACCAGATGTCTCTAGACCAGGTGCCTCCTTAGACCAGATGTCTCTAGACCAGGTGTCTCCTTAGACCAGGTGTCTCCCTAGACCAGATGTCTCTAGACCAGATGTCTCTAGACCAGGTGTCTCCTTAGACCAGATGTGTCTCTAGACCAGGTGTCTCCTTAGACCAGATGTCTCTAGACCAGATGTCTCTAGACCAGGTGTCTCCTTAGACCAGATGTCTCTAGACCAGGTGTCTCCTTAGACCAGGTGACCCTAGACCAGGTGTCTCTAGACCAGATGTCCTAACGAGGGACACCTGGTCTAGAGACATCTGGTCTAATGAGGGACAGGGGGAGACACCTGAATTAAGGAGGGACAGGGGGAGACACCTGGATTAAGGAGGGACAGGGGGAGACACCTGGATTAATGAGGGACAGGGGGAGACACCTGGATTAAGGAGGGACAGGGGGAGACACCTGGATTAAGGAGGGACAGGGGGAGACACCTGGATTAATGAGGGACAGGGGGAGACACCTGGATTAATGAGGGACAGGGGGAGACACCTTGCTCATCATGTCGCCCATCCTCTCTCCTGGAACAGAAGAACTTCGCATGCTCTTATTGAGGTCCTTTCCCCCCCCCCCCCCCCTCTGCCTCCCTGTCCTCCCCCCCCCCCCCTGCCTCCCCCCCCCCCCCGTCCCCCCCTGCCTCCCTGTCCTCTCCACCCTCTCCCTCCCTCCTTCCTCTTCCTGTGCTATCTCCTCCTCCTACTCCTCCACTATGTTGAAGCTAGTGCTGCTTCTCTGGCTGGTCACGAGGACTCTGACTTCTGGACCAGATTTCTACGACTATTTCCAGAGTGGAGACATGGGCACAGAGGTAGGGAAAGTGGAAAGTGTGCGTGTGTGCGTGTGCGTATGTGTATGTGCGTGTTCACTTCGGCAATGTTTTGGTTCCAATACGAAACGAATACGGCTTTGGTCGGATCCTTACGTTTGAATGTTATAACAAACGCGTCTACCGTAAACCGACACATGTGAAGCCATAGACAAGCGACCCGTCCGGAGCCGCCAGGGGCTCGGAGCGAACACACACTGTAGGACCATCTCGGTCCTCATCAGAGGAAAGAGGTCCCGTCGGGTTGGTTCCGTCCACTCTCCCGCCAGCGGGGGGGACTCCCGCTACCCGGGGGAACTCCCACGGGACAGCGCGGTCTCCCAGCAGACTCTTCAACGCTCACTTCCGTAAACAAACCGTGAGGAGCTATGTGATTGGCTACCCGCTGTCCTCCGGACCCACCTAGTCGGAACGATAGTTACGTATTGTAACTCTAGATTCTATCAGTATAGGCGCAGCCTATCGCTATTGGGTTATCCCTAGAAGTGAGCCGTAGCCCTGAAGAAGTTTGAACAGAGAGGGATAGCTGATCCATTACGACACTGCCTCCACATGAGTAGGTGTGGACTTTAACCTTCACTTTCCCCTGCTCCTCCTCCTCTACTCTCCCCACCCACCTCCTCCTCCTCCTCTCTCTCCACCCTCCTCCTCCTCCTCCTCCCTCTCCACCCTCCTCCTCTTCCTCCTCTCTCTCCACCCTCCTCCTCCTCTCTCTCCACCCTCCTCCTCTTCCTCCTCTCTCTCCACCCTCGTCCTCCTCTTCCTCCTCTCTCTCCGTCTTCCTCCTCTCTCTCCACCCTCCTCCTCTCTCCACCCTCCTCCTCTTCCTCCTCTCTCCACCCTCCTCCTCTTCCTCCTATCTCCACCCTCCTCCTCCTCCTCTCTCTCCTTCTCCCCTCCCAGTCTCCAGGAGGAGGAGGAGGAGGAGGAAGAGGAAGAGGAGGGGGAGGGGGAGGGGGAGGGGGAGGCGGCCTTGGCCTGGACTCGGTCAGCAACCTGGACGAGCTCCTGCAGCTCCTCCACCCGGAGGCCAGCCGGCTGCAGCTGTGCCTGAGGAGGCGGAGCCAGACCCCCACCTCGCTGCTCCTCCACCCAGCGGGCGGCGCCCAGGAGGAGGAGCAGGTGGAGGAGGCGCTGTGGGGGAACCCCCGGCAGGAGGCCCTGAGGAGAGCCGACGGCGTCTTTGAAGGTACTGGGGGGTTACAGATCTGCTGTTGGCACCGCAGCCTCACCTGTGCAGAGCTCACCTGGACTCAGCCCCCCCCCCCCCCCCCCCTCCCCTCTTACTCACCTGTGCAGAGCTCACCTGGACTCAGCCCCCCCCCCCCCCCCCCCTCCCCTCTTACTCACCTGTGCAGAGCTCACCTGGACTCAGCCCCCCCCCCCCCCCCCCCCTCCCCTCTTACTCACCTGTGCAGAGCTCACCTGGACTCAGCCCCCCCCCCCCCTCCCCTCTTACTCACCTGTGCAGAGCTCACCTGGACTCAGCCCCCCCCCCCCCCCCCCCCCCCTCCCCTCTTACTCACCTGTGCAGAGCTCACCTGGACTCAGCCCCCCCCGCCCTCCCCTCTTACTCACCTGTGCAGAGCTCACCTGGACTCAGCCCCCCCCCCCCTCCCCTCTTACTCACCTGTTGTACGTCCTGGCACTTAAGAATAGTATTACTAGCGGTGGCGGTGGGTCAATAGGGGGCGCTAGGGCGCAGAGGGGGGGCGCTAGGGCGCCGCCCCTCTGTGGAATATTACCTTGTACCCAAAGTGATAAATTGTTTTCTAAAGACTAATGGACGTATTGGAAGTCTTTTGAGAAAAGTGTCAGATACGTGTGTGTGTGTGTGTGTGTGTGTGTGTGTGTGTGTGTGTGTGTGTGTGTGTGTGTGTGTCCCTGTGTGTGTGTGTGTCCCTGTGTGTGTGTGTGTGTGTCCCTGTGTGTGTGTGTGTGTGTGTGTCCCTGTGTGTGTGTGTGTGTGTGTGTGTCCCTGTGTGTGTGTGTGTGTGTGTGTGTGTCTGTCCCTGTGTGTGTGTGTGTGTGTGTGTCCCTGTGTGTGTGTGTGTGTGTCCCTGTGTGTGTGTGTGTGTCCCTGTGTGTGTGTGTGTGTGTCCCTGTGTGTGTGTGTGTGTGTGTGTGTGTGTGTGTGTGTGTGTGTGTGTGTCTGTCCCCCAGTGGTCCTTGAGGAGCTCCAGCGGACCGCCTGCCGTCCCAGAGAGGTGTGCGTGGAGGTCTCCAAGGAGGCCCCGGAGCCCAGCAGCCGGCAGTACCTCCCCCGCTGCGTGGCGCTGCACCGCTGCGGGGGCTGCTGCCACCACGAGGGCGTGGCCTGCACCAACACCTCCCACCACCTGGTCAACAAGACCGTGAGCCCGACCTCTGACCCCCGACCCTAACCCCTGACCCCCACCGCCTGGTCAACAAGACCGTGAGCCCGACCTCTGACCCCCGACCCTAACCCCCACCGCCTGGTCAACAAGACCGTGAGCCCGACCTCTGACCCCCGACCCTAACCCCTGACCCCCACCACCTGGTCAACAAGACCGTGAGCCCGACCCCTGACCCCTGACCCGACCCTGACCCCCACCGCCTGGTCAACAAGACCGTGAGCCTGACCCCCGACCCCTGACCCCGACCATGACCCTGTAGTACTAACCATCTCTTACTAATACTAGCTAGGGGTACTTACTAGTACTAGTTAGTACTCCTTACTAGTACTAGTTAGGGGTTCTAACGGTCTCTAACTAAACTTGGCACAAAAAGTAAGGAGATTTGTGTTTGGTTGATTATTTCTCTGTGGTAACAATGCTTTCTGCCAATCAATCTTATACCGTTGGAAAGCCTGTTTGGTTCCCTTTCATCTGGTGCCCCATTTGTAAGGAACATGCATTTGTGGGATGAGCAGCAGCGCTGGGTATGTGGGTTGCGTCTGGGCCCGACTTCACCGTCAGGCCCGTTAGCGCTGGTGTCGGCAACACGTGCACTTTAACCTCAAAGTGTTGAGGAATGTGTTGTGAAATGAATAAATTGTTAAATTGCCAATATGTCTTGTTTCTTCTAGCTTCAGACATCCAATCCACCAAACACCAAACTAGTCACTGGCAGAATAAGCTGTTTGGCATTGGCAGAGAAGATTTGGCACATTTTTCATGGGCGCAACCCACATCCTCAGCTCTGCTGCTCATCCCACAAATGCCTGTTCCTTACAAAGGGGGCACCAGATGAAAGGGAACTAAACAGGCTTTCCGACGGTATAAGATTGATTGGCAGAAAGCATTGTTACCACAGAGAAATAATCGACCAAACACAAATCTCCTTACTTTTTGTGCTAAGTTTAGTACAAGTACTAGTTAGGAGTACTAACCGGTACTAGTTAACTAACTAGTACTCCTAACTAGTACTAGTTAGGGGTTCTAACGGTCTCTAACTAGTACTAGTAATGGTGATCTTCCTCCAGGTGCTGGAGCTCTCTCCTCTGATGGAGCGTCTGGTTGTCACGGTGACCTTCGTCAACCACACGTCCTGTGAATGCGTGAGCAAGCGTCCGCTGAGGACCGTCATCAGACGCCACGCGCCCCCCCTGTGAGCCCCCCGAACCCCCCCGCCACCGAGCATCACAGTGACCTGGGGAATGGGAGTTCACTGTGTGTGTGTGTGTGTGTGTGTGTGTGTGTGTGTGTGTGTGTGTGTGTGTGTGTGTGTGTGTGTGGACAGCTGCCCCCCTCCGCAGGCTCCCTGTTCTCCAGGACTATTCTGGGATGCCGAAGGCTGCGAGTGCGCCCCTGACGACGGTAGCCACCCGGTCAGAGACCTGGGTACGTAAGAGGGGCGTGTCTGTGTGAGGGGCGTGTCTGGGAGAGGGGCGTGTCTGAGAGACGGGCGTGTCTGTGTGAGGGGCGAGTCTGTGTGAGAGGGGCGTGTCCGTGTGAGGGGCGAGTCTGAGAGAGGGGCGTGTCTGAGAGAGGGGCGTGTCTGTGTGAGGGGCGTGTCTGTGAGGGCCGTGTCTGAGAGAGGGGCGTGTCTGTGTGGGGTGTGTCTGTGTGAGGGGGCGTGTCTGAGAGACGGGCGTGTCTGTGTGAGGGGCGTGTCTGGGAGGGGGCGTGTCTGAGAGAGGGGCGTGTCTGTGTGGGGTGTGTCTGTGAGGGCCGTGTCTGAGAGAGGGGCGTGTCTGTGTGGGGTGTGTGTCTGTGTGAGAGGGGCGTGTCCGTGTGAGGGGCGAGTCTGTGTGAGAGGGGCGTGTCCGTGTGAGGGGCGAGTCTGAGAGAGGGGCGTGTCTGAGAGAGGGGCGTGTCTGTGTGAGGGGTGTGTCTGTGTGAGAGGGGCGTGTCCGTGTGAGGGGCGAGTCTGTGTGAGAGGGGCGTGTCCGTGTGAGGGGCGAGTCTGAGAGAGGGGCGTGTCTGTGGGGTGTGTCTGTGAGGGGAGGGGCCCTGAGCTGACCTTGTGCTGCTGTGGTTCCAGGCGCCTTTGCCACGGGGCCACTGGCCTTGTGCGGCCCCCGCCGGGCCCTGGACGACGCCAGCTGTGAGTGCGTGTGTCGCAACGGCCTGACGGACAGCAGCTGTGAGCCGGGCTGGAGGCTGGACCACGACACCTGTGAGTCTGGGAGCCCTAGAACCGCCCCCTCTAGAACCCCCCCCTCTAGAACCGCCCCCTCTAGAACCGCGCCCTCTAGAACCGCCCCCTCTAGAACCGCCCCCTCCAGAACCGCCCCCTCTAGAACCGGCCCCTCTAGAACCGGCCCCTCTAGAACCGCACCCTCTAGAACCCCCCCCTCTAGAACCGCCCCCTCTAGAACCGCGCCCTCTAGAACCGCCCCCTCTAGAACCGCCCCCTCCAGAACCGCCCCCTCTAGAACCGGCCCTTCTAGAACCGGCCCCTCTAGAACCGGCCCCTCTAGAACCGCACCCTCTAGAACCCCCCCCTCTAGAACCGCCCCCTCTAGAACCGCCCCCTCTAGAACCGCGCCCTCTAGAACCGCCCCCTCTGGAACCGTCCCCTCTAGAACCACCCCCTAGAACCGCCCCCTCTAGAACCGCCCCCTCCAGAACCCGGTCAGTGATGAACCAGCTGATAAAGATCAGAACTCACCCTTTAAGCTTGCGTGTGCGTGTGTGCCTCACGGCGCTGTGTGTGTGTGTGTGTGTGTGTGTGTGTGTGTGTGTGTGTGTGTGTGTGTGTGTGTGTGTGTGTGTGTGGGTGTCCAGGTGAGTGCCAGTGTGAGGAGCAGGTAGAGGGGCGGGGCTGTCCGTCTGGCCAGCGCTGGGAGGCGGAGCTCTGTGGGTGTGTCTGCGCGGCCCGTTGCCCTGGCGACCAGCCCCTGAACCCGGACACCTGCCTCTGCCAGTGCCGGGAGAGCCCTCAGAGCTGTCTGCGGCAGGGCAAGAGGTTCAACACACACACCTGCAGGTAACACACCCAGGTTACACACACACACACACCTGCAGGTAACACACCCAGGTTACACACACACACACACACCTGCAGGTAACACACCTAGGTTACACACACACACACACCTGCAGGTAACACACACACACACACACACACCTGCAGGTAACACACACACACCTGCAGGTAACACACACACACCTGCAGGTAACAACACACACACACACACACACACACCTGCAGGTAACCAGCCCAGGTTACACACACACACACACACCTGCAGGTAACACACACACACACACACCTGCAGGTAACACACACACACCTGCAGGTAACACACACACACACACCTGCAGGTAACCAGCCCAGGTTACACACACACACCTGCAGGTAACACATGCAGGTTACACACACACACACACACACAATCCCACACCGGCACACACCGACACCCAAACGTCTTCTCTCTTCCAGTTGCTATCGGTTACCGTGCAGGAAGTCCAAGCGAGGATGTCCGCGAGGGTTCTACTACAGCTCACAGGTGTGTCAGTGCATCCCCACCTACATGAGGCCGGCCTGGAACTGACCAATCACAGACCAGCACACCTGGGACAGGCCAATCGCAGACCAGCACACCCTGGAACTGACCCATCACAGACCAAGACACCCTGGGATGGGCCAACCACAGACAGGCACATCGTGGGACGGACCAATCACAGACAGGCACATCGTGGGACGGACCAATCCCATGGGGGGAGTGCGAGAGCTCCTCTGTCTGGACTGGAGCCACAGGAGAAGTCTCCACCTTCCTTTGTGTTCAACACTTTGTTCAGCGACCAGAATTAACCTGTTCCCTCCCTCTCCGTTGGACTACTGCTTATTTATGTATCTGATATATTTGTTGTATTTTAACTTTATATTGAAAATATGACAGACAAAGTACTGTCACTACAGTACTGCTACCACAGACAGACTTTTACCACAGGGTACTTACAGGTGTAGTAACAGTCCTGTTACTACACCTGTAAGTACCAAGTAGTTTTTACAGTACTGTTACTACAGAGTACTGGATATACTGTATGTGTTGCGTCTCCCATAGCGAAGAATTTAACAACAATGAGTTCAACCTTCTAGACATTTGAGATTCTGAGTGGGTTCTAATGAAGCAATGTTTCAAAAAACCATCACTGAAGCAGCAGCAGTGAAACCGTTGCGGCAGAATCTCTCTGTATTTTAAGACTTTTGTGTCGCAAATATTGTATGTCTGTATGTCTGTAGGGGAGATTGGGGTAAGATGAGCCAACTTTTACTCATGTCGTCCTCTAGGCAAGCAAAAATAAGACTGATGTCAAATGAGACATCTACCTTTATTTCAGGATGTCCCCTGTCAATCAAAATGATAACAATGCATTTAAGACATAAGTCTTCGGGGTAAGTTGAGCCATCTTGGGGTAAATTTAACAATTTACTTTTTCAAGTCCTTTTCCAAATAGCCTTATTTATTCGCCTACGGTGACTTTAAACCATATAAAACCTGGCACTATTTCTGCATTTTGTTACTTCTCTGTTGGATTTTCACCATCAGTGGCTGCTCTCTCAATCTCCTTTCTCACTATCTTTGCATTATAGCTTTTCTACAATGTGTGTAAAATATGAAAAACCAAATCAGTTGCGTAACACTACAATGAAATACCACTTTATACTTCAGAGCATCATGGTGGGGCAGGTTGAACAACTCACTTTGCCCCACCGCCACCATTTTGGAAAATGCCTGGTTGAACAATTCAGGCTAATCTTTAGCTAAATTACTCCCCTGGTTTTATACCGTGGCAAATCAAATCAAGCAGGTAGGAAAAAAACCTACCTGCAACTTTACCATGTGCTTCTCGCCATCACAGCCAGATATAAATTATGGGGGCTTCCTGAATTGATGTGTAGTTTCCAAAATACATGGGATGGGTCAACTCACCCACTGGCTCATCCTACCCCACGCTCCCCTTACTCTAAACCCAGGGGTACCCCTCTGTTACTATAAAGACTAAACCCAGGGGTACCCCTCTGTTACTATAAAGACTAAACCCAGGGGTACCCCTCTGTTACTATAAAGACTAAACCCAGGGGTACCCCGTTACTATAAAGACTAAACCCAGGGGTACCCCTCTGTTACTATAAAGACTAAACCCAGGGGTACCCCTGTTACTATAAAGACTAAACCCAGGGGTACCCCTCTGTTACTATAAAGACTAAACCCAGGGGTACCCCCGTTACTATAAAGACTAAACCCAGGGGTACCCCTCTGTTACTATAAAGACTAAACCCAGGGGAACCCCCGTTACTATAAAGACTAAACCCAGGGGTACCCCTGTTACTATAAAGACTAAACTCAGGGGTACCCCTCTGTTACTATAAAGACTAAACCCAGGGGTACCCCTCTGTTACCATAAAGACTAAACCCAGGGGTACCCCCGTTACTATAAAGACTAAACCCAGGGGTACCCCTCTGTTACTATAAAGACTAAACCCAGGGGTACCCCTCTGTTACTATAAAGACTAAACCCAGGGGTACCCCTCTGTTACTATAAAGACTAAACCCAGGGGTACCCCTCTGTTACTATAAAGACTAAACCCAGGGGTACCCCTCTGTTACTATAAAGACTAAACCCAGGGGTACCCCTCTGTTACTATAAAGACTAAACACCCTTAGGCTTTATTATACAACGACAATAAAACAACGTGGTGTCGCTTCTGTAATTTTAGATACGACTAAAACAGGGGTACCCCTTCTGTTACTTTAGATACGACTAAAACAGGGGTACCCCTTCTGTTACTTTAGATACGACTAAAACAGGGGTACCCCTTCTGTTACTTTAGATACGACTAAAACAGGGGTACCCCTTCTGTTTCTTTAGATACGACTAAAACAGGGGTACCCCTTCTGTTACTTTAGATACGACTAAAACAGGGGTACCCCTTCTGTTACTTTAGATAAGACTAAAACAGGGGTACCCCTTCTGTTACTTTAGATACGACTAAAACAGGGGTACCGCCTGTTGATCTTTGGCACAAAATATTTGATTCTACGATCTCCAACCGAGCGTCGGCCCCTAAATGGCCGACTCCGTCTAGAGCTAGAAGATTACAATACAAAAAAAACGACGATAACATTTGCCCCCCTTAATGCCAACATACAATACCGAACACGATCAGTAAAGCGGTATTCATCTGACTCAAGCGCTGTAACGTGAACAGTACAGTGCGATAGACCGATACGAATGTCGATGGAAGTCAAAGAATACAAAAGAAACCAAGGAATGTTTTGAGGTTTACGGTTAAAAATTCAACAGCAACGCTGAATTAGTTTTATTGTGATTCAACAGTGTTATAAAATCCCAGGCCTGCAACCCGTATACAATACACCCTTGTATATACTTATATATAAGCCAAACTCTTCAAATATTTACAAAAGATAGAAAATAAAGCCTGCCAATAAATTAAACCGGTCGCTTCACTAGAAACGCTCAAAAGATACGTCTTCAAACCACAGTCCTCGTAACCGACGTGCAAAACAGACAGTCCTCGTAAGAGACGGTCAATCCGGACAGTCCTGATGTCCTGGGCCCAGTGTCTCAAAAGATATCCAGGGGGATTTCGGATCACAGATCGGATCAAATATTGGAAATGGGTTTTTCAAAGCTAGAGGGATTCCAAACTAAAATCAGATAATGTAAACCGATCTTACATTTGATCTGGATCAAACCTGCCCTTTTGTTTTTTTAAAACTTCTGACTCGGTTTGGGATCCATTTGATAGGTCCCCTTTAAAAAGTGGCATAAAAGTATGACTGATCAGACGATCCTGGATAGCAAAACATGCAGTGACAACGCTCCCAGGACGCAGTGGCACTGCTCCCAGGACGCAGTGGCAACGCTCCCAGGACGCAGTGACACTGCTCCCAGGACGCAGTGACACTGCTCCCAGGACGCAGTGGCACTGCTCCCAGGACGCAGTGGCACTGCTCCCAGGACGCAGTGGCACTGCTCCCAGGACGCAGTGGCACTGCTCCCAGGACGCAGTGGCAACACTCCCAGGACGCAGTGGCAACACTCCCAGGACGCAGTGACACTGCTCCCAGGACGCAGTGGCACTGCGTCCTGGGAGCAGTGTCACTGCTCCCAGGACGCAGTGACACTGCTCCCAGGACGCAGTGGCACTGCTCCCAGGACGCAGTGACAACGCTCCCAGGACGCAGTGACAACGCTCCCAGGACAGTGGCACTGCTCCCAGGACGCAGTGGCACCGTTCCCAGGACGCATTTTGTCGGTGCTCGACTCAGACGTGCTGAACCGGTCGATGCAGGCTGACCCCTTTGATAAGAGGCCCTGTGGTGACCACTGCTCTCGCTGGCGGTCGTCGGTACTGCAGTAGAACCAGAACGTCTCCCCCACTTGATCCACTCACTGTTGAGGCCTACGGTGAGTCTAGTGCAAGCTCCTCCCCCTGAAGGTTTAAATAATTGATGAAACGCGGCAGAATCACCGTTGGTTTACATTATTACAAAATATTTCAAGTATCAACGCGGAATAAAATAACCAAAAGGAAGGTCAGTCGACTGCCTAGTGCAAAACGCAAAACGTGAAGGAGGTGTTATGGCTTCAGTCTCTTTCACAGCTTTCTGCAGCCGGGACGCGTCCGTCCGGCCAGGCACTTTAATACTACATCTCTACGCCCGCCCCCCCCCCCCCCCCATTACCCCCCCTCCCCCCATAACCCAATGTCTCCGCCGCCCTCCAGCCCCCAGGTGTGTGCCGGCCCCGGTCTCGCCGTGGTCCTGGTGTCCCGCCCTCCAGCCCCCAGGTGTGTGCCGGCCCCGGTCTCGCCGTGGTCCTGGTGTCCCGCCCTCCAGCCCCCAGGTGTGTGCCGGCCCCGGTCTCGCCGTGGTCCAGGTGTCCCGGCCTCCAGGTGACTCCCGGGACGCTCAGCTGTCGTCTGCGGGGGGGGGGACATGACGTCAGCAGACGGTATCTCAGGCTATCTGACGGTGTCCGGGGGTCTACAGGCCACACACTCACCTTCGTCGGAGTCGAAGCCGAACATGCCGGAGCAGCGGTGGTCCCGGAGGTGCGCCTGCAGCTCGTCCTGCCGCAGGAAGGAGCTGAAGCAGCTGGGGCAGCGCGTGGCGGCGGCCTGGGGCTCCGGGCTCCTGGGGGCCGCCGAGCGGAACATGGACATGTGCTTGCGGCGCTTGGGCATGTTGGTGAAGCGCTCGTCCAGGTAGGTGGTGGGCGGGGCGCGGAAGTAGTTCTTGCGGTAGGAGGGGGGCGTGGCCTCGTCCGCGGCCCTCCGCTTCACGGCGGCCGCTCCGTTGATCAGCACCGTGTAGCCGACACCGTCGCCCGCGCCCCGCTGATGGGGGCCAGCGGGGGAGGGCTCGGTGGCGGGGGCCTCCTGTGGAGTATCACACGTCTGGGTGACGGCTGTAACCTCCGTTGCCTTGGCAACCGCTGTAACCTCTGTTGCCTTGGCGACGGAGTGAGCTTTTGTTGCCTTGGCGACGGAGGGAGCTTTCGGTGCCTTGGCGACCGCGGTTGATTTTGTGACCTTGGCGACGGAGGGAGCTCTCTTTGCCTTGGTGACGGAGGAAGCTTTCGTTGCCTTGGTGACCGAGGCAGTTTCTGTTGTCTTGGTGACTGAGGCAGTTTTTGTTGCCTTGGTGACCGAGGCAGTTTTTATTGCCTTGGTGACCGAGGCAGTTTTTGTTACCTTGCCGACTTTGAGATCTTTCATTTTGGTCTGAGTTCCGCACTTTGATTTAGGTGCGTTGCCGGTAGAGGCTGCTTTGGACTTTGGACCGCTGTTTAAATGGGCAACCCTTCCCTTCTTTACCAAATCAACATCGGAATTCTTTGGAGCAGCTGAAATAGGTTTGTGTTTTTTGGACGCTTGATGTATTTTCAGCTGTTCCTGGTCTGGAGAGGCCAAAGGAGCCGACTGTTCCTGGTCTAAAGGTGCCGACTGTTCCTGGTCTAAAGGCCCTGACTGTTCCTGGTCTGGAGAGGCAGACTGTTCCTGGTCTAAAGGAGCCGACTGTTCCTGGTCTAAAGGAGCCGACTGTTCCTGGTCTAAAGGAGCCGACTGTTCCTGGTCTAAAGGAGCCGACTGTTCCTGGTCTAAAGGAGCCAACTGTTCCTGGTCTAAAGGAGCCGACTGTTCCTGGTCTAAAGGAGCCAACTGTTCCTGGTCTAAAGGAGCCAACTCTTCCTGGTCCACAGAGGCCAAAGGAGCAGACTGTTCTTGTTCTTGGTCCAAAAGAGCCGACTGTTCTTGGTCTAAAGGAGCCGACTGTTCTTGTTCTGTAGAGGTCAAAGAAGCCGACTGTTCTTGTTCTGTAGAGGTCAAAGAAGCCGACTGTTCTTGTTCTGTATAGGTCAAAGAAGACGACTGTTCTTGTTCTGTAGAGGTCAAAGAAGACGACTGTTCTTGCTTTTTAGAGGCCAAAGAAGCCGACTCTTCCTGGTCTAAAGGTGCAGACGCTTTCTGGTCTAAAGGAGCCGACGCTTCCTGGTCTAAAGGAGCCGACGCTTCCTGGTCTAAAGGAGCCGACGCTTCCTGGTCTAAAGGAGCCGACGCTTCCTGGTCTAAAGGAGCCGACTCTTCCTGGTCTAAAGGAGCCGACTCTTCCTGGTCTAAATGAGCCGACTCTTTCTGGTCTAAATGAGCCGACTCTTTCTGGTCTAAAGGAGCCGACTGTTCCTGGTATAGAGGTGCCGACTGTTCCTGGTCTAAAGTTGCCGACTGTTCCTGGTCTAAAAGAACACACTGTTCCTGGTCTAAAAGAACACACTGTTCCTGGTCTAAAAGAACAGACTGTTCCTGGTCTAAAAGAACAGACTGTTCCTGGTCTAAAGGAGCCGACTGTTCCTGGTCTAAAGTTGCAGACTGTTCCTGGTCTAAAGTTGCCGACTGTTCCTGGTCTAAAGTTGCAGACTGTTCCTGGTCTAAAGGAGCAGACTGTTCCTGGTCTAAAGGTGCAGACTGTTCCTGGTCTAAAGGAGCCAACTGTTCCTGGTCTAAAGGTGCAGACTGTTCCTGGTCTAAAGGAGCCAAGTGTTCCTGGTCTAAATGAGCCGACTCTTCCTGGTCTAAAAGAACAGACTGTTCCTGGTATAGAGGTGCCGACTGTTCCTGGTCTAAAGTAGCCGACTGTTCCTGGTCTAAAGGTGCAGACTGTTCCTGGTCTAAAGGTGCAGACTGTTCCTGGTCTAAAGGAGCCGACTGTTCCTGGTCTATAGGTGCAGACTGTTCCTGGTCTAAAGGTGCAGACTGTTCCTGGTCTAAAGGTGCAGACTGTTCCTGGTCTAAAGTTGCCGACTGTTCCTGGTCTAAAGGAGCCGACTCTTTCTGGTCAAAAGTTGAAGACTGTTCCTGGTCTAAAAGAGTCAACTGTTCCTGGTCTAAAGGAGCCAACTGTTCCTGGTCTAAAGGAGCCAACTGTTTCTGGTCTAAAGGAGCCAACTGTTTCTGGTCTAAAGTTGCTGACTGTTCCTGGTCTAAAGGAGCCGACTCTTTCTGGTCAAAAGTTGAAGACTGTTCCTGGTCTAAAAGAGTCAACTGTTCCTGGTCTAAAGGAGCCAACTGTTCCTGGTCTAAAGGAGCCAACTGTTCCTGGTCTAAAGGAGCCGACTGTTCCTGGTCTAAAGGAGCCGACTGTTCCTGGTCTAAAGGAGCCAACTGTTCCTGGTCTAAAGGAGCCAACTGTTTCTGGTCTAAAGGAGCCGACTGTTCCTGGTCTAAAGGAGCCAACTGTTCCTGGTCTAAAGGAGCCGACTTTTCCTGTTCTTTAGAGGTCAAAGGAGGCGACTCTTCGTGGAACGTTGAGGTCAACCTTGATTTGTGATAGGACTGCCGTTCTTCCGCCAAAATGAGTCCAGCTTCCCGTTTGCGAGCTGGTTTCTGAACAGCTGATGTCGTACTCGCCTCCGTCAACGGCGCGGGAGGATTTTTCGTTTTGTGGCCATCGGTGTCGAGTTTGACCGGCCTGCCGCTGAGACCCCGTCTCATCCTGTTGCCGCTGGCGACCGGGGCTGGCTGAATGGGCTCAGCTCTTTGTCTCGAAGGCGTTCTCCTCTGCTTGTGTGAGGCCGCACTGCGGGGTCCGGCTGCGCAATGGGCGGGACCCTGAACCCGCCTGGAACCTGGAGACCTCCTCGTCCCCGAACCCCCCGCTCTGACCTCCGAGTGAGGCTCCGCCTCCGCGGCCCGCTCGCTGACCTTCAGGCGACTCTTGGCCCGCGCGGGGGTAGCCTGAGCGGGGTCCGGCCTGGCCCCCGTCCTCCTGGCCCCGGGGTCTGCCGCCCCGCGAGCCTCGGCCGGCTCGGCGTCGCCGCCGGCGGTGTAGTGCTCCCGCTCGTGGAGGTTCAGCGCCCAGAGGCAGATGAAGAGGCGCGAGCAGCCGGGCACGCAGCAGCCGGCCTGCAGGGGGCGGTGCCTCCGGGAGTGGCGCCTCATCTCCATGCCCGTCCGGAAGCGCGCCCCGCAGCCCCGGTGGAGGCAGGGGTGGCGCGGGGCGAGGCGGTGGCGCTCTACGTGGTGCCGGTAGTGCTGGAAGCTCCAGAGCACACGCAGGCACACGCTGCACTGCCCGTCGAACGCGCTGAAGGCCAGCCGCAGGGGGGCGTGGTCGCGGGGGTGGGCCTCCAGCGCGTGGTACAGCAGCGCCACCGAGCTCCGGGATAGGGCGGCGCGCCAGGGGCAGCCCGCTACCGGGCAGCAGGTCTCCGCGGCGACCGCAGACCCCGCTTCCAGACGTCCAGCGGTTTGTGTGGACGGCCGGGGGGGCTCGCTGGGCGGGGGGTCTGTTGTCGCAGGTTTATCCTCTAGGACCGGCAGGGGGGGGCGCTGCTGGTGGGGGGCGGGGCCCTTCAGGTGTCCGTTGACCTTGGCACCGGGCGAGGGGGCCGGACTTCCCTTCGAGACGCTGCCGTCGGAGCGTAACCGCCTGGATCCGGAGGGGGAACACGCGGCCGAGGCAGCGGGGGTTAGGGGTGTCCTGGGTCGCCTCTGGCCGCCTGCTGCTTGCGGCGGGCCTGTGCTCCGGAGCGCCTCGCTCCCCTCCCGACGGCCGCCGCCTCGCTCCTCGCGCTCGGCCTCCCGTCTCTTCAGCGCGTCGATGTGCTCCGACACGTGCAGCATGGCCAGGTGGCCGTGCTTCAGCGGCGTGCGGCAGAACATGCACTGGTGTCTGCGGTAGTGGAACATGGCGTGCACCGCCACGCGCTTGCCCCTGAACACCTTATCGCAGAGGCTGCAGCGGTGCTCCAGGCGCGGCTCACCGGACCCCGCCTCCCGGGCCCGCTCCTCCCCGGAGCCCGGCGCGCTGGGCGAACACGCGGACCGGTCCGGGGGCGAGTCCGGGCCGCTGCCCAGCGAAGGGCTCCGCTGCGCGGGGAGGCTCCGCTCCTCCACGGCCTCCCCCGAGGCCTCGGGGACGGACTGAGGCGCCAGCGCGCTCACCGTCTCCGACAGCAACCGCAGCCCATGCAGGTCCTCCTCGCCGCGGCGGCCGAGGGGGTCCGAGGCCCCGCATGCGGCCGCGTCTCCTCCGTGTCGGCCGCCGTCGTGTCGGGCCTCGGCCGAGGGACCGTCAGCCGCAGCGTCGGTCCGGGCGGGTTCCGACACGTCTCCGGGTTGCAAGGCGGCCAAGTCTTTGCGAGCATTCGAAGGGCCGACCTCACGGGCTCCGTTATCTAATGAGGGCTTTGTGTCGGCATCGGGGCTGGGGCTCCGGGCCGTCTTTACAGCCGTACACCCAGGTGCCAGGGGGCGCTGCCCGACGGGGCTGGCTTTGTTATCCGCCGGCCGCGAGCCCGCACTAAGGGCCTGAGCGTGGGCCCGGCCCCCCAGCTGGGACTGGCCGGCTCTGGTCCTGACCGGCGCGTGGGAGGCGATGGTCACCTTCATCTCCACCAGGGGCTTGCTGCGGGGCACGCGGGGCCTGCCCTTGGTGGGAGGAGCCTGGGAGGAGGAGCGCGTGACCACCGAGGGCGCGCTCTGGACCTCGCCGGTCGCCGCCGCCGCCAGGTGCTTGTTGCGGCGCGAGTAGCAGTGGAGTTGCCGCGCCAGCGAGACCTGGTCCGACGCCCGGATGACGACATGCTTCAGGCGGGGGGGGCGGTCCGCCGGCTGGGGCCCGGGCGGCCAGGGCGACGGCGGGTACGGCAGCGCCGGGGGCAGGCCGTTCCTCCGGCTCTCCTCGGTGAAGATGTCCGTCAGCTCGTTGTCGGGCAGAGAGAGCTCCAGGACGACGCGGGCGGGCGAGGCGGGCCGCAGGTAGTCCAGCGAGAGGCCCTTCAGGTGCCGGGTCAGGCTTTGTTTGTCCTTGGCGTCGGTCCTGGGCGGAGCGGAGGCGCTCCTTTTGACCAGCGCCCGGGCCTGCGCCTGCTGCTCCTCCTCCTGCTCCTGCTGACGCCGTTTCCTCCGGAGCTTCTTCCCCTCGCGGCGGGCGTCCATCTCCAGCGTTCCCGAGTCCTCCAGGAGCCAGCGGGGCGTGCGGATCCGGCGCTTGGGGCAGTTCTTCTCCGAGAAGCGCGTGATGCGGCGCGGCTCCCCGCGGCCCGAGGGGAACCCGTCGTTGGTTCTGCCCGGCTGCCAGCAGGAGCGCCGGAGGAACTCCCCCGACTCCCTCGGGGGCGGGGCCGTCCTCGGGGGCGGGGCCGTCCTCGGGGGCGCGGCCGTCCTCGGGGGCGCGGCCGTCCTCGGGGCGTGTTTGGTTTTGTTTCTCAGCGAGGCGTGGCCGGGCGGCGGAGCGGGACCACGGCAGAGCCTCGTCCGTTTGGACGCCGTGCCGTTCTCCGGGCGTTTCCTGCTGTCCGGCCGTTGGGGGGCGGTGGCCGTGGGGGGCGGGGGGGCGGCGGGGCGGACCTCTCTGGTGCAGCGCACCTCCTCCGGCCCCTCCTCCCTGGCAGCCCGCTGCTCCTCCCCGCTGAGGAGCTTCTGGCAGTGGGACCGGATGGCCGCCACGTTCCAGAACTCCGGGTCGAAGACCAGGTCCTTCTTCAGGGCCTGAGGACAAACAGAACGGGGGGGTGAGACACCGGGGGGGTGAGACACCGGGGGGGTGAGACACCGGGGGGGCCGACCTACGGTCTACGGTTGAAGGGCGGTACCTGCAGGAGGTCAAAGCGCAGGTGGTTCCCGACAGGTGTGGCCTCGGCGTGGTACTCCTGGTCAGGCAGCGAGTAGAGCCGGACCGCCGTGCGGTAGGCGCCCAGGCTGCGGTCCTGGAAGAAGACCAGCAGCGCACAGGCCCGGCACACCTCCAGGTCCCGGGGCAGCAGGCCCGCCACCGCCTTGTGGATCAGGGACCGGGCGGCGCCGTCCGGCAGCAGACCGGAGCCCAGCGCCCGGGAGCACAGCTCCACGCAGAACGGCAGGCCGCCATCGCCCAGCTACAGGGAGGAGGAGAGGGGCAGGTTACCGGAGGGGAGGGGGTGGAGAGGAGAGGGGCAGGTTACCGGAGGGGAGGGGAGGGGAGGAGGAGAGGGGCAGGTTACCGGAGGGGAGGGGAGGGGAGGAGGGGAGGGGAGGAGGAGAGGGGCAGGTTACCGGAGGGGAGGGGGAGAGGGGAGGAGGAGAGGGGCAGCTTACCGGAGGGGAGGAGGAGGTGGAGAGGAGAGGGGAGGAGGAGAGGGGAGGAGGGGAGAGGAGAGGAGAGGAGAGGAGGGGAGGGGAGGAGGAGAGGGGCAGGTTACCGGAGGGGAGGAGGAGGTGGAGAGGAGAGGGGAGGAGGGGAGAGGAGGGGAGAGGAGAGGAGAGGAGAGGAGAGGAGGAGAGGGGAGGAGGGGAGAGGAGAGGAGAGGAGGAGGAGAGGGGAGGAGGAGAGGTGGGGAGGAGGAGAGGAGGGGAGAGGAGGGAGGAGGAGGGGAGAGGAGGGAGGAGGAGGGGAGGAGGAGGAGATGAGGGGAGGAGGGGAGGAGGAGGAGATGAGGGGAGGAGGGGAGGAGGAGGAGATGAGGGGAGGAGGAGAGGAGGGGAGGAGGGGGGAGGGAGGAGAGGAGGGGGGGAGGGAGGAGAAGTTACCGGAGGAGGAGGAGGACAGGAGTGAGGAGAGTAGGGCTTAGAGAGAGAGGATGGGAGGAGAGGAGTGAGGGAAGAGGGGAGAGCAGAGGGAGGAGAGAAGGCTGAGATAAGGTGTGGAGGAGGGGGAGGAGGAGGAGGAGGAGGAGGAGGGGGAGGGAGCAGGAGGAGGAGGGGGAGGAGGAGGAGAGGGAGCAGGAGGAGGAGGGGAGGAGGAGGGGGAGGAGGAGGAGGGGGAGGGAGCAGGAGGAGGAGGGAGCAGGAGGAGGAGGGGGAGGGAGCAGGAGGAGGAGGGGGAGGAGGAGGAGGAGGAGGAGGAGGAGGAGGAGGAGGAGGAGGAGGAGGAGGAGGAGGAGGAGGAGGAGGAGGAGAGGGAGCAGGAGAGGGAGCAGGAGGGGGAGGAGGAGGAGGAGGAGGAGGAGGAGGAGGAGGAGGAGGAGGAGGAGGAGGAGGAGGAGGAGGAGGAGGAGCAGCAGCAGCGCGGCCTCACCTCCTCCAGGAGCACCCTGATGAAGGGGAAGATGGCGGTGGCGTCGGTGGCCTCCTGGAGGAGCTGTCGGCTCTCCTCCAGCAGCTCCGGTCCTGAGGTCTGCAGCCTGCGATGGAGCGCACCCCACACGCACACCAGCTGGCTGCAACACACACAGTGTATACACATTACACACAACGTACACACATCACACACACACACACACACACACACACACACCAGCTGGCTGCAACACACACAGTGTACACACATTACACACAACGTACACACATCACACACACACACACACACACACAATGTACACACACACACACACACACACACCAGCTGGCTGCAACACACACAGTGTACACACATTACACACAACGTACACACATCACACACACACACACACACACACACACACACACCAGCTGGCTGCAACACGGTGTACACACATTACACACAACGTACACACATCACACACACACACACACACAATGCACACACACACACACACACACACACACACCAGCTGGCTGCAACACACACAGTGTACACACATTACACACACACAATGTACACACATCACACACACAACGTACACACACACAACGTACACACATTACACACACACACACACAATGTACACACACACACCAGCTGGCTGCAACACAGTGTACACACATTACACACAACGTACACACATCACACACACACAATGTACACACACACACACACACACACCAGCTGGCTGCAACACACACAGTGTACACACATTACACACACACAATGTACACACATCACACACACAACGTACACACACACACACACACAACGTACACACATTACACACACACACACACAATGTACACACACACACACACACCAGCTGGCTGCAACACACAGTGTACACACATCACACACACACAATGTACACACATTACACACACACACACAATGTACACACAACGTACACACACACACACACAGACACATCAGCTGCCTGCAACGCACATCAAACACACAATGTTCAAACACACATTACACAATATGTCAACACATTACACACAACAGCTGCCTACAACACACACACCCACAACGTAAACACATTACACACAATGTACACACACACACATACACATACCAGCTGCCTGCAACACACACACACAAAACAATATGTACATGCATTACACAACATGTACACACATTACACAATATGTAACGTTCAAACAATACACACACACACTGCCCAATCTGCCAACACTCGCGACCCCCATGATGGCAGAGGGAGGGTTATTTTGAAATAATCTTAATAATATTCTGTAATTAAAAAAAAATACATTACTTATGGCAAATTCTAATCTAATAGACTATCAATTTTTAACATTAAACAAAATTCACTCAACTCTTTTCCCTTTTGAAAAAGTGGAGCACTATCGCCAAAGGGCTCTTCAAGATGCAGATAAAAACTGCAAAACAATGAACAACTTCTCTGGACTTCATTAAAAAGGCCTTAATGCCTTCAGAAATGGTTTCGTCTGTTTCAGTTAAATCCAAATCATGTATTTTAACGTCTGGCCTTGGTGCCCTGGCATGGGGCCTTGGTCCTGAAAGCACGAAATACCAGGCCTTCACACAAAGTACACTCACACACACACACACACATTACACACAACACACACACACAACGCACACACACATTACACACAACGCACACACACATTACACACAACGCACACACACTTTACACACAACGCACACACACTTTACACACAACGCACACACACTTTACACACAACGCACACACACTTTACACACAACGCACACACACTTTACACACACTTTACACACACTTTACACACAACGCACACACACTTTACACACACTTTACACACAACGCACACACACTTTACACACACTTTACACACAACGCACACACACTACACACTTTACACACACTTTACACACTACACACTTTACACACACTTTACACACAACGCACACACACTTTACACACAACGCACACACACTTTACACACAACGCACACACACTTTACACACAACGCACACACACTTTACACACAACGCACACACACTTTACACACAACGCACACACACAACGCACACACTTTACACACAACGCACACACTTTACACACAACGCACACACACACAACGCACACACTTTACACACAACGCACACACTTTACACACAACGCACACACACTTTACACACACACACTTTACACACAACGCACACACACTTTACACACAACGCACACACACAACGCACACACACAACGCACACACACTTTACACACAACGCACACACACTTTACACAACGCACACACACTTTACACAACGCACACACACAACGCACACACACTTTACACACAACGCACACACACTTTACACACAACGCACACACACTTTACACACAACGCACACACACTTTACACACAACGCACACACACTTTACACACAACGCACACACACTTTACACACAACGCACACACACTTTACACACAACGCACACACACAACGTACACACATTACACACAACGTAAACACAACATACACACTTTACACACACCGTAAACACAACGTACACACTTTACACACACCGTAAACACAACGTACACACTTTACACACACCGTAAACACAACGTACACACTTTACACACACCGTAAACACAACGTACACACTTTACACACACCGTAAACACAACGTACACACTTTACACACAACGTACACACAACGTAAACACAACGTACACACTTTACACACAACGTACACACTTTACACACAACGTACACACTTTACACACAACGTACACACTTTACACACAACGTACACACTTTACACACAACGTACACACTTTACACACAACGTACACACTTTACACACAACGTAAACACAACGTACACACATTACACACAACGTACACACATTACACACAACGTAAACACAACGTACACACTTTACACACAACGTAAACACAACGTACACACATTACACACAACGTAAACACAACGTACACACTTTACACACAACGTAAACACAACGTACACACTTTACACACAACGTAAACACAACGTACACACTTTACACACAACGTAAACACAACGTACACACTTTACACACAACGTAAACACAACGTACACACTTTACACACAACGTAAACACAACGTAGACACTTTACACACAACGTAAACACAACGTAGACACTTTACACACAACGTAAACACAACGTAGACACTTTACACACAACGTAAACACAACGTACACACTTTACACACAACGTAAACACAACGTACACACTTTACACCCAACGTAAACACAACGTACACACTTTACACCCAACGTAAACACAACGTAAACACTTTACAACCAACGTAAACACAACATACACACAACATGCACTGTACACACAACGTAAACACAACATACACACTTTACACACAACGTAAACACAACATAAACACTTTACACCCAACGTAAACACAACATACACACAACGTAAACACAACATACACACTTTACAGTACACACAACGTAAACACAACATACACACTTTACACCCAGCGTGAACAAAAGGTAAACACAGCTGAGGTCTGCAGCCTGCGATGGAGCGCACCCCACACGCACACCAGCTGGCTGCAACACACACAGTGTATACACATTACACACAACGTACACACATCACACACACACACACACACACACACACCAGCTGGCTGCAACACACACAGTGTACACACATTACACACAACGTACACACATCACACACACACACACACACACACAATGTACACACACACACACACACACACACCAGCTGGCTGCAACACACACAGTGTACACACATTACACACAACGTACACACATCACACACACACACACACACACACACACACACACCAGCTGGCTGCAACACGGTGTACACACATTACACACAACGTACACACATCACACACACACACACACACAATGCACACACACACACACACACACACACACACCAGCTGGCTGCAACACACACAGTGTACACACATTACACACACACAATGTACACACATCACACACACAACGTACACACACACAACGTACACACATTACACACACACACACACAATGTACACACACACACCAGCTGGCTGCAACACAGTGTACACACATTACACACAACGTACACACATCACACACACACAATGTACACACACACACACACACACACACCAGCTGGCTGCAACACACACAGTGTACACACATTACACACACACAATGTACACACATCACACACACAACGTACACACACACACACACACAACGTACACACATTACACACACACACACACACACAATGTACACACACACACACACACCAGCTGGCTGCAACACACAGTGTACACACATCACACACACACAATGTACACACATTACACACACACACACAATGTACACACAACGTACACACACACACACACAGACACATCAGCTGCCTGCAACGCACATCAAACACACAATGTTCAAACACACATTACACAATATGTCAACACATTACACACAACAGCTGCCTACAACACACACACCCACAACGTAAACACATTACACACAATGTACACACACACACATACACATACCAGCTGCCTGCAACACACACACACAAAACAATATGTACATGCATTACACAACATGTACACACATTACACAATATGTAACGTTCAAACAATACACACACACACTGCCCAATCTGCCAACACTCGCGACCCCCATGATGGCAGAGGGAGGGTTATTTTGAAATAATCTTAATAATATTCTGTAATTAAAAAAAAATACATTACTTATGGCAAATTCTAATCTAATAGACTATCAATTTTTAACATTAAACAAAATTCACTCAACTCTTTTCCCTTTTGAAAAAGTGGAGCACTATCGCCAAAGGGCTCTTCAAGATGCAGATAAAAACTGCAAAACAATGAACAACTTCTCTGGACTTCATTAAAAAGGCCTTAATGCCTTCAGAAATGGTTTCGTCTGTTTCAGTTAAATCCAAATCATGTATTTTAACGTCTGGCCTTGGTGCCCTGGCATGGGGCCTTGGTCCTGAAAGCACGAAATACCAGGCCTTCACACAAAGTACACTCACACACACACACACACATTACACACAACACACACACACAACGCACACACACATTACACACAACGCACACACACATTACACACAACGCACACACACTTTACACACAACGCACACACACTTTACACACAACGCACACACACTTTACACACAACGCACACACACTTTACACACAACGCACACACACTTTACACACACTTTACACACACTTTACACACAACGCACACACACTTTACACACACTTTACACACAACGCACACACACTTTACACACACTTTACACACAACGCACACACACTACACACTTTACACACACTTTACACACTACACACACTTTACACACAACGCACACACACTTTACACACAACGCACACACACTTTACACACAACGCACACACACTTTACACACAACGCACACACACTTTACACACAACGCACACACACTTTACACACAACGCACACACACTTTACACACAACGCACACACACTTTACACACAACGCACACACACAACGCACACACTTTACACACAACGCACACACTTTACACACAACGCACACACACACAACGCACACACTTTACACACAACGCACACACTTTACACACAACGCACACACACTTTACACACACACACTTTACACACAACGCACACACACTTTACACACAACGCACACACACAACGCACACACACAACGCACACACACTTTACACACAACGCACACACACTTTACACAACGCACACACACTTTACACAACGCACACACACAACGCACACACACTTTACACACAACGCACACACACTTTACACACAACGCACACACACTTTACACACAACGCACACACACTTTACACACAACGCACACACACTTTACACACAACGCACACACACTTTACACACAACGCACACACACTTTACACACAACGCACACACACTTTACACACAACGCACACACACAACGTACACACATTACACACAACGTAAACACAACATACACACTTTACACACACCGTAAACACAACGTACACACTTTACACACACCGTAAACACAACGTACACACTTTACACACACCGTAAACACAACGTACACACTTTACACACACCGTAAACACAACGTACACACTTTACACACAACGTACACACAACGTAAACACAACGTACACACTTTACACACAACGTACACACTTTACACACAACGTACACACTTTACACACAACGTACACACTTTACACACAACGTACACACTTTACACACAACGTACACACTTTACACACAACGTACACACTTTACACACAACGTACACACTTTACACACAACGTACACACTTTACACACAACGTAAACACAACGTACACACATTACACACAACGTACACACATTACACACAACGTAAACACAACGTACACACTTTACACACAACGTAAACACAACGTACACACATTACACACAACGTAAACACAACGTACACACATTACACACAACGTAACACAACGTAGACACTTTACACACAACGTAAACACAACGTAGACACTTTACACACAACGTAAACACAACGTAGACACTTTACACACAACGTAAACACAACGTAGACACTTTACACACAACGTAAACACAACGTAGACACTTTACACACAACGTAAACACAACGTAGACACTTTACACACAACGTAAACACAACGTAGACACTTTACACACAACGTAAACACAACGTACACACTTTACACACAACGTAAACACAACGTACACACTTTACACACAACGTAAACACAACGTACACACTTTACACCCAACGTAAACACAACGTACACACTTTACACCCAACGTAAACACAACGTAAACACTTTACAACCAACGTAAACACAACATACACACAACATGCACTGTACACACAACGTAAACACAACATACACACTTTACACACAACGTAAACACAACATAAACACTTTACACCCAACGTAAACACAACATACACACAACGTAAACACAACATACACACTTTACAGTACACACAACGTAAACACAACATACACACTTTACAGTACACACAACGTAAACACAACATACACACTTTACACCCAGCGTGAACAAAAGGTAAACACAGCGTTGTGCGAGGGCACCGACCGTAGACAGGGGGCGTGTCCTCCACTGACCAGCTGACTCCGGAGCCCCGCCCTGCAGAGGCGGAGCAGCACCGCCTCCTCCTCCCGCTGCTCCATCCCAAACACCACCTGCACCACCTCCCCCTCGCCCAGCGCGCACACCTGGAGAAACACACACCATCATCACCATCATCACCACCTTCTGCTCCTCCTCGACCACCACCTCCTGCTTCACCACCTCCACCTTCTGCTCCTCCTCCTCCACCTCCACCTAGCCCACCACCTCCACCTTCTGCTCCCCCACCTAGCCCACCACCTCCTCCTCCTTCTTCTTCAACCCCCTCCTCCTCCTCCCCCCCCCCCACCTCTCTGCGCAGCCCCCCCCCCCCGCCCCCTCTCTCCCCCCCACCTCTTTGTGCAGCTGCTCCGTCCGCTCCGTGGTGCAGAGGGCGGCGAGGTGCACCTGCAGGAAGAAGGCCCGTTGCCGTGACGGCGTGCGGGCGGCGGCACAGCGGTGGGCGAGGGCGGCGGCCTCCTGGCCCCGCCCCGCCGCCAGCAGGTAGCGAACCCTCAGCTCCAGGAAGAGGGGCGGCTCCGAGCCCAGGAAGAGGTCCACTGGGAGGGGGGGGGGGGGAGAGGGGGAGGAGGAGGGGGAGGGAGGGAGGAGGAGGAGGGGGAGGGAGGAGGAGGGAGGGAGGGAGAGGAGGGAGGGGGAGGAGGAGGAGGAGGAGTAGTGGGGGGGAGGAGTGGGGGGGAGGGAGGGGGAGGAGGAGGAGGAGGGGGAGGACAGGAGGAGGAGGGAGGAGCAGAGGAAGAGATGAAGTCATCCGACTGATTCAACGACCAATCAGCTGCTTACCGTTCACAGCGCCATGTTCAGCGACCTCTTCGGACCCGGCTCTTCTCCCGTGGGTTGGTGGATCCGACTCGCTAACGTGCGGCAAAACGCTAACCTCGGAACGCAGGCATTTGATCGGCTGAGCTGCGTCCCGCAAGAGGACTTAATGCATGCGAGAGCAGTTGTCTCGTAACCTAAAGGTTGCTAGTTCGATCCCCGGCTCCTCCTAGCTGAGTGTTGATGTGTCCCTGAGCGAGACACTGAACCCTAACTGCTCCTGCCGTCGGTGTGTCAATGTGTGTATCAACCGATGTAAGTCGCTTTAGATAAAAGCGTCTGCTAAATGCCCTGCAGGTAAACTGTAAAAGCAGCATCCTGGTATTCTACATGAAAGCGGGGGGGAAATTATTTTGCACTGCATGCAACGTTGTGGTGGAACATAAGCGGAAATCTTCCATTGATGAGCATTTTGCCACCGCGAAACATAACTGCAGAACTGCAGGCAGGACGTCAGACGACGAGGCAGATCGCTATGACAGAGGCTGTGGCATCCAAGTCGATTGCCAGCGCGGAAAGAACCAAGAATCAATTATTCATAGGACCATTTCTCAGTGTTTTTGTTCTTTTAATTACGTTTTTTTTTCTGTAATAACTTAATATTTAACAAATTACTCAAAATTGCAGTAATTACTCTTATCGCAACTTTCACCTCCTCGTAATCGCAACAAAAACATTAAAAACACCGCAACTTTCATCGCAACTTTTTGGAAAAGCTCACGCACCATCAGGCATTTTAGGCCTCAACCATCTCAAATCAGCCCTGCGAAACCCTGGAGGGGCCGGTATAGGAACCCCCGTGTTCAGCCCCCCTCGGGGTAGGCCCGTCAGACGGACTCTGGGGGGGGGGGGGGGGGGGGGGGGGGTCCCACCTTGGCTCTGAGGGACCTCGGCCTCGCGCAGCACGGCCTGGAGGACCCCGTTCCCCCAGGGCCCCCCGTCCTGGAGCAGAGCCTTCAGCCGCAGCAGGTAGACGTTAGGGTGGCGGGCCAGGGCCAGGTGGCACTCCTAGGAGAGGAACCAAGGACACAGGGACCAGTGAGGACAGAGGGGAAGGGTACTGACCTGGAGGGTGAGGGTGAGGGGGGAGGGTACTGACCTGGAGGGTGAGGGTGAGGGGGGGGAGGGCCTCCTGGATGAACTCCTTCTGGTCCAAGAACAGCAGCAGCTCAAACACACTCCTGAGGACACAACTCCCAGTTAGTACTGGTACTGAACACACAACTCCCAGTTAGTACTGGTACTGAACACACAACTCCCAGTTAGTACTGGTAATGAACACACAACTCCCAGTTAGTACTGGTAATGAACACACAACTCCCAGTTAGTACTGGTACTGAACACACAACTCCCAGTTAGTACTGGTACTGAACACACTCCTGAGGACACAACTCCCAGTTAGTACTGGTAATGAACACACAACTCCCAGTTAGTACTGGTACTAAACACACAACTCCCAGTTAGTACTGGTACTGGTACTACTGGTACTGAACACACTCATGAGGACACAACTCCCAGTTAGTACTGGTACTGAACACACAACTCCCAGTTAGTACTGGTACTGAACACACAACTCCCAGTTAGTACTGGTACTACTGATACTGGTACTGAACACACAACTCCCAGTTAATGTGTGAGAGCTCACAGGGCGAACGAGCTGAGGATGTGAGTGAGTGACTGGGTGAGAGGGTGAATGAGTGAGTCAGTGAGTGAGTGAGAGGGCGACTGGCTGAGTGAGTGACTGGGTGAGAGGGTGAATGAGTGAGTCAGTGAGCGTGTGAGTGAGAGGCTGACTGGCTGAGTGAGTGACTGGGTGAGCGGGTGAATGAGTGAGTCAGTGAGCGTGTGAGTGAGAGGCTGACTGGCTGAGTGAGTGACTGGGTGAGAGGGTGAATGAGTGAGTCAGTGAGCGTGTGAGTGAGAGGCTGACTGGCTGAGTGAGTGACTGGGTGAGAGGGTGAATGAGTGAGTCAGTGAGCGTGTGAGTGAGAGGCTGACTGGCTGAGTGAGTGACTGGGTGAGAGGGTGAATGAATGAGTCAGTGAGCGTGTGAGTGAGAGGCTGACTGGCTGAGTGAGTGACTGGGTGAGAGGGTGAATGAGTGAGTCAGTGAGCGTGTGAGAGGGCGACTGGCTGAGTGAGTGACTGGGTGAGAGGGTGAATGAGTGAGTCAGTGAGTGAGTGAGAGGGCGACTGGCTGAGTGAGTGACTGGGTGAGAGGGTGAATGAGTGAGTGAGTGAGTGAGTGAGAGGGCGACTGGCTGAGTGAGTGACTGGGTGAGAGGGTGAATGAGTGAGTCAGTGAGTGATGGTGTGTCTGTGTGAGTGCGTCAGAGGGTGAGAGGGTAACTGGGTGAGTGTGAGAGGGTGAGTGTGTCAGAGGGCGAGTGTGTGCGAGGGTGAGTGTGTGAGTGCGTCAGAGGGTGAGTGGGTGAGCTCACAGGGCCAGCGAGCTGAGGGCATGAGTGAGTGACTGAGTGAGTGTGTGAGTGTCAGAGGGTGAGTGAGTGACTGGGTGAGTGTGTGAGAGCGTCAGTGGGTGAGTGAGTGCGTCAGAGGGTGAGAGGGTGAGCTCACAGGGCCAGCGAGCTGAGGGCGTGAGTGAGTGACTGGGTGAGTGTGTGAGTGAGTGACTGGGTGAGTGTGTGAGCGTCAGAGGGTGAGTGTGTGAGAGCGTCAGAGGGTGAGTGTGTGAGAGCGTCAGTGGGTGAGTGAGTGCGTCAGAGGGTGAGAGGGTGAGCTCACAGGGCCAGCGAGCTGAGGGTGTGAGTGAGTGACTGGGTGAGTGTGTGAGCGTCAGAGGGTGAGTGTGTGAGAGCATCAGAGGGTGAGTGTGTGAGCGTCAGTGGGTGAGTGGGTGAGTGCGTCAGAGGGTGAGAGGGTGAGCTCACAGGGCCAGCGAGCTGAGGGCGTGCTGCACGTGGTCGCAGTGCGGCGGCAGGAAGGACGAGGCTCTGAAGAAGTAGCACAGCGCCACCTCCAGGACGCGGAGCTGGGGGGCAGGGCCGCCATGGACCCCACAGAACCCCTCCACCATCTGGGGGGGGGGGGGGGGGGAAGAGAGAGAGAGAGAGAGAGACAGAGACAGAGACAGAGAGCAGTAGGTTAACATCCCCCTTCATCCCTCAGTGTTGCTGGTCCATCACATCTCCTCCTCCCCCCCCACCCCCTCGCTCCACCGGTGGGGGGAGAGGCAGCACACCATGGAGACTGAGGCCCAACTGTGGTTCATAGGACCTGGGGGCCGGTCCTCTAACACAGGCTGCCCCTGGGCCTGGGGGGGTTCTGAGAGGGACCGTGGCGCACACACACACCTGACCCCACTGGATCAGAGTGGACGCACACACACCCACTCAAGTAAACACACATTAAACTATACAAATACACACACACACACACTACTGTTGACGTACTGTAGATAGGTCTTGAAGGGTTATCGTACCATTTCGTAGAGGTAGGGTTAAGGGGTGTAACGGGACTGGGCCCAACACTTCACCATACACAGACACAAACACAATACTAGACACACACACTCTAAACTAGTCGACACCGACACACTCAAGACTAAATCACTAGTGGACACACTGTAGACAAGAGGAGTAGGTGAGACACACACACACACACACACACACACTCCAGACTAGTGGACACAAACTCTAGACCAGTGGACACAGAAACACACTCTAGAATTTGAGACACACACACACACACACACACACACACACACACTCTCTCTCTCTAGACTAGTGGACAATGTTTGTAGCCGATACACCGCGGGGTTGCGGTTAGAATGATCCGGTAACGGGCTGTTATGGTCCATGTCGCGGCGTGCCGGCGACACGCAGCCCGGTGTCGTGAGGTTCTGTACGCCGCGCGGGGCTCGCCAGAGGCTCATGGTTAAAGGTCCACGCGCAGCAGCGACTGTTGTACCAGAACAACAAAGTGGAGGAGCTCCGTGCTAGTCGGGTTAGCATTTCTGCTAGCTCCCTGCTACCCGGGGGGGAGGGGTTAGCATGTCGGCTCGCCCCGCGAGCTCCTTACCTTGCAGAAGTCCGCGCAGAACGCGCGGCTGTCGATCTGCGGCGCATGGCGGGAATACTTCACGGACAGGCTCTCGAGACGCCCGTCCAGACCCCGCAGCTCGGGGAGCGTCGCCCCTTCCTCCGCCATAGCGCAGGTCCGGCACTATCGGAGTACGGCGACGTGATGACGCAGCGGCGGGGTGACGACGTAAGGGGTTGGCGTGCACGTCTACGCCGACGCCGCCGCGGTGACGCTCTCTGACCAATCGATTCTATTGATCAGTTGTCGGACGGAGTCCATGAGGAGCAGACAAAGTCGTGTTCTCTCGTCCAATTAATAATATCGCGGTCAAAAGTAATAAACAAAAAGACCAACACAAGACAATACCTTTCTCCTCACTTTAATAAACATTTAACGTGTTCAACATTCTTGCACTATGAGCCCAAGCACAGTTCTGCTCCTGACCCAATCAAACACCTGTAACAGAGCGTGTGCGTGCGTGCATTGTTCTAAGCAGTGACAAAGACCAGCCCCTCAACAGCGGCGGCCATCAATCACAGAACGGTGGAAGGCGTGTCCAGGGCAACATGTAGACTCTGCGGACCGGGGGGTCAGTAGTCGTCAGCGCACTCGGACAGGGTCCTCTCCCTCTTCTCCCTGGCGGTAACGAAGTTGAGGAGGTCGATGGCCGTTACCACGCCGAAGACCATCTGCTTCAGGGAGGTGGAGCCGTCCGTCAGGTCTGCACACACACACACACACACACACACACACACACACACACACACACACACACACACACACACACACACACACACACACACACACACACACACACACACACACACACACACACACGTTACAGGTCTGCTTGTCTATGAGTAACGTGCTTGTTTGTGTGTGTACTAGTTGTGTGTGTTAGTGTGTGCGTGTACTAGCTGTGTTTGGCAGTGTGCGTGTGTGTTTACACTGGATCTGCTCGTGGACCACCAGGGCGAAGTGGTCCGTCTCCAGGATACGGGAGAGCTTGCCCAGGTTGTCCGTCAGACGAATCTGGGGGGGGGGGAGGCAGGGGACAGAACATGGATTAAATGTATATAGCGCTCTTCTAGACACGCAAAGACGCTTTACAACCTCACTAACCACCACCAGTGTGTATCACCCACTTCAGCCAATCGGCGCCAGAACGCTCACCACACACCAGCTGGAGGTGGAGAGTGAGGGGATTAATGAGTCAGCCAATCATACAGGGGGACGATTAGGGGGCCAGACTGAAGGAGCCTGGTTGGGCCAGGACACCGGGGTAACCCCTCCTCTTTGATAAGTGCCCTGGGATCTTTAATGACCTCAGTGAGTCAGGACCTCAGTTTAACGTCTCCTCTGAAGGACAGCGCCTTCCGCAGCACAGTGTCCCCGTCACTGCACCGGGGCATCGGGATTAATGTTAAGGCCAGAGGGAAGAGTGCCACCTACTGGCCACCACCCGACACCACTAACAGCACCTGGTATTCCCAGGCGGTCTCCCATCCAGGTACTAACCAGGCCCGACCCTGCTTAGCTTCCGAGATCGGGCGTCTCCATGGCGGTAAGACGCCAGAGACACAGTTAATAAACACATCTCAGGGGTTCCCACAGCGCCGCACAGCTTAGGCGGCCGCTTCAGCAACACACGCCTGCTGCCTTAACTACGACGTCAAAAAAGAAATAAATTGTTTTAAATATTTTAAAAGTTACAATTTCACCAATCTTTGACTGTTCTTCTTCCAGTTGTTTATTGTACAATGTGGTTAATGTGGTTGTATTTGTTAAGTTAATTCACTTTTCTTGTCATCGTCCCCCCCCCCCCCCCCCCACTAGTGGACTTCTGGTCCACTGGTCCCAGTGCTCCTGGTCCACTGGTCCCAGTGTTCCTGGTCCCAGTGCTCCTGGTCCACTGGTCCCAGTGCTCTACCTGTTTGAACTGCTTGTAGAGGACCTTGCTGACCGGGTCCGACGGCTTCACCTTCCCCGCCAGCACCGACGCCAGCATGTTGCCCAGGGTTACCATGCCCAGGATCACCCTACACACACACACACACACACACACACACACACACACACACACACACACACACACACACACACACACACACACACACACACACACACACACACACACACACACACACACACACACACACACACACACACACTCCATGAGCTCCAGTTCAGAAGACACTAGCGTTAGCGATGCCATGCTAGTAAGGCTATGCTAAATTAGGTTTAGTTTACCAACAGTCACTCCTAGGGTTTTGACAGCGTTAGCAGTGCCATGCTAGCTATGCTACCTGAGGTTTTGTCTACCAACAGTCACTCCTAGGGTTTTGCTAGCGTTAGCAGTGCCATGCTAGTTATGCTAACTGAGGTTTTGTCTACCAACAGTCACTCCTAGGGTTTTGCTAGCGTTAGCAGTGCCATGCTAGTTATGCTACCTGAGGTTTTGTCTACCAACAGTCACTCCTAGGGTTTTGCTAGCGTTTAACAGTGCCATGCTAGTTATGCTAACTGAGGTTTTGTCTACCAACAGTCACTCCTAGGGTTTTGCTAGCGCTTGTGACCCATTGTCACTCGTACCATGTCACCAACATTGTTGTTGCGTTGCTAGCACCGCTACACTGACTGCGGCACGTTTACCAGTGAGTCCCTCATGGGGCTTAGCTAGAGATGCTATAAAGCTAGCCGGGCAAGAAGGGGGGACCCACCCCGACTCGTCCACCACGGGAGCCTGGTCGAAGGCCTTCTCCTTCAGGATCTTGATGGTCTTCTGACAGGTAACTGACGGCAACACAGTGAGGGGGGCGCACAGGTTCAAACCCTGCAGCCTCAGGTTCCACCACCTGTGGGGAGGCGGGGGGGGGGGGGGCGGGAGGGGGAGACACAGAGGGAGAGAGAGTGAGGACACACACACACACACCAGGGGTTAGTGTTAGTGGGGACACACACACTCACTAGGGTTTGGTGATAGTGGGGACACTCTCCAGGGTTTAGTGTTAGAGGGGACCAGTGGCGGCTGGTAGTTTTTAAAGTGAGGGAGGAAGGACCGCGCGCTGGGTTGCCATTGGCCTGCTTGCACTGTTGGTGTATGGTGGGACTCAGGTTGTTTCAGGGTGTTTTGGTGAACTACAAAATAGTAGGGAGGGATAGTTATGTGAATACATTTGATACAAAGCCACCTGTGGCAGCATTGTAATTTGAAAGCTGGCGGGCAGCATGTCTTTGAAATGGACGACAAGGGCAGAAGGAAAGGATGCAAAGCCCATTAGTCAAATCAGGCCTACTCTTGATTTGCAAAAGTAAATAAAACAATCTGGGCCTATTTTTGCCCTCAATGACTGAAGTTATCTGTTGTAATTTAGCTATGTTTATTTTCAGGTACAATTGTTTTAAGAAAAGACTGACCAAAAGTGATGTGGTTTGGTGATAGTGGGGACACACACACTCCCCAGGGGTTGGTGATAGTGGGGACACTCACCAGGGGTTGGTGATAGTGGGGACACTCACCAGGGTTTGGTGATAGTGGGGACACACACACTCACCAGGGTTTGGTGATAGTGGGGACACTCGTCAGGGGTTGGTGATAGTGGGGACACTCACCAGGGTTTGGTGATCATCAGGTCTTCTTCCCTCAGGAAACCCTTCTCGAGCATCCATTTATCATTGAGGAATTTGGACCTGAAACGAGAAAACAGGATTAGATAGAGGCCAGGATTAGGTAGAGGCCAGGATTAGATAGAGGCCAGGATTAGATAGAGGCCAGGATTAGATAGAGGCCAGGATTAGATAGAGGCCAGGATTAGATGGAGGCCAGGATTAGATGGAGGCCAGGATTAGATGGAGGCCAGGATTAGAGGGAGGCCAGGATTAGATGGAGGCCAGGATTAGATAGGGTTTTGGGTGGGCGGGGTCTGTGTGTGTGGGTGGGGTCTGTGTGTGGGGGCGGGGTCTGTGTGTGGGGGCGGGGTCTGTGTGTGGGGGCGTGGTCTGTGATCTCACATGTAGTTGCGGATGGAGTCCGGCAGGATGACCACACAGCGCTGGCCCTCCTTCAGATCCCGGGCCATCTTCACCGCCGCCGCCATCGCCGTCCCGGAGCTCCCGCCTGCAGCACGCCACAGGGGACGAACCGAACGCACCCACAGGGTGAACCGAACGCACCGACAGGGCGAACCCAACGCACCCACAGGGCGAACCCAACGCACCCACAGGGTAGGACTAACACAACACTAGGACTAACACAACACGGGGTAGGACTAACACAACACGGGGTAGGACTAACACAACACGGGGTAGGACTAACACAACACGGGGTAGGACTAACACAACACGGGGTAGGACTAACAAACACGGGGTAGGACTAACACAACACAGGGTAGGACTAACACAACACGGGGTAGGACTAACACAACACGGGATAGGACTAACACAACACGGGGTAGGACTAACACAACACGGGGTAGGACTAACACAACACGGGGTAGGACTAACACAACACTAGGACTAACACAACACGGGGTAGGACTAACACAACACGGGGTAGGACTAACACAACACTAGGACTAACACAACACTAGGACTAACACGACACGGGGTAGGACTAACACAACACGGGGTAGGACTAACACAACCCGGGGTAGGACTAACACAACCCGGGGTAGGACTAACACAACACAGGGTAGGACTAACACAACACGGGGTAGGACTAACACAACACGGGGTAGGACTAACACAACACGGGGTAGGACTAACAAACACGGGGTAGGACTAACACATCACAGGGTAGGACTAACACAACACGGGATAGGACTAACACAACACTAGGACTAACACAACACGGGGTAGGACTAACCACACAGAAGCCCCTCCTCCTTGATGAGGAGGCGGGACATGTTGAAGGAGTCTTCATCGTTGGACTTGAACCAGGAGTCCACCACCTGGATCACAGCAGACAGACAGACAGACAGACAGACAGACAGACAGGTCAGGACAGACGGGTCAGGGCAGAACACACGGGCAGTCAGTCAGTCAGTCAGTCAGTCAGTCAGTCAGTCAGACAGACAGACAGACAGACAGACAGACAGACAGACAGACAGACAGACAGACAGACAGACAGACAGACAGACAGGTCAGGGAATACAGACAGGGCAGGACAGAACAGACAGACAGACAGGTCAGGGCAGGTCAGGACAGACGGGTCAGGGCAGAACACACAGACAGGTCAGGGCAGGTCAGGACAGACGGGTCAGGGCAGAACACACAGACAGGTTAGGGCAGTCAGTCAGTCAGTCAGTCAGTCAGTCAGTCAGTCAGTCAGTCAGTCAGTCAGTCAGTCAGACAGACAGACAGACAGACAGACAGACAGACAGACAGACAGACAGACAGACAGACAAGTCAGGGAATACAGACAGGGCAGAACAGAACAGACAGACAGGTCAGGGCAGGTCAGGACAGCCCCGGACAGACGGGTCAGGGCAGACAGACAGGTGTTGGAGCTCACGGTCCGGTCCAGCACGGTGGGTATGAAGTCGTATCCGATGCCCTCCACCTCGTACTGGGTCGTATCGGTCCGGTTCAGGTCCTCAGGCTCAGCCAGGATGGAGCCCTCAGGGTCCACGCCCACGATCTACACCAGGGAGACCAGGTGGGACCAGGGGAGACCAGGTGAGAGACCAGGGGAGACCAGTGAGACAGACCAGGGGAGACCAGGTGAGGGACCAGGGGAGACCAGTGAGACAGACCAGGGGAGAGACCAGGGGAGACCAGGTGAGACCAGGCGAGACAGACCAGGGGAGACCAGGCGAGACAGACCAGGGGAGAGACCAGTCAGGGACCAGGGAGGGACCAGGTGAGGGACCAGGGGAAGGAACACGTGTGAGACCAGGGGAGGGACCAGGTGAGGGACCAGGGGAGGGACCAGGGAGACCAGGTGAGACCAGGGGAGACCAGGTGAGACCAGTGAGACAGACCAGGGGAGGGACCAGGTGAGGGACCAGGAGAAGGACCAGGTGTGAGACCAGGGGAGGGACCAGGGAAGGGACCAGGGGAGGGACCAGGGGAGACCAGTGAGACAGACCAGGGGAGGGACCAGGGGAGGGACCAGGTGAGGGACCAGGGGAGGGACCAGGGGAGGGACCAGGGGAGGGGGCGGCTCACCTTGACGTTGGGGCATCGTTCCTTCAGCTTGCGGGCGACGCCGGTGATGGTGCCTCCCGTCCCCGCCCCCGCGACCAGCATGTCCACCTTACCTGGAGACACACCACTTAACACTTAACCCTCAACACTTAACCCTCAACACTTAACCCTTAACCCTCAACACTTAAACCTCAACACTTAACCCTCAACCCTCAACACTTAACCCTCAACACTTAACCCACAACCCTCAACACTTAACCCTCAATACTTAACCCTCAACACTTAACCCTCAACACTTAACCCTCAACACTTAACCCTTAATACTTAACCCTTAACACTTAACCCTCAACACTTAATACTTAACCCTTAACACTTAACCCTCAACACTTAACACTTAACCCTTAACCCTTAACACTTAACCCTTAACACCATCCCTAAACACTCCACACACACACTCCTAACCCCCCACTCCTCCTACCCCCCCTCCCCCCCCCTACCATCACACTGCCTCAGGATCTCCTCGGCCGTGGTGTCGTAGTGGGCCAGCGGGTTGCTAGGGTTACGATACTGGTCCAGGATGTGGGAGTTGGGGATCTCGTTCTTCAGGCGCCAGGCCACGCCCACGTGGGACTCTGGGGAGTCGAAGCGCGCGCTGGTCGGCGTGCGGACGATCTCAGCGCCCAGCGCCCGCAGCACGTCCACCTGGGGGCACAGGGACACTCACTGGGAGGACTGGGAGGACAGCCACTGGGAGGAAACTGGGACACAGGGAACTCACTGGGAGGACAGGGAGGACAGCCACTGGGAGGACACCAGGAGACACTCTGATACTGGGAGGACACTGATACTGGGAGGACTCTGATACTGGGAGGACACTCTGATACTGGGAGGACACTCTGATACTGGGAGGACACTCATACTGGGAGGACACTCATACTGGGAGGACACTCTGATACTGGGAGGACACTGATACTGGGAGGACACTCATACTGGGAGGACACTCATACTGGGAGGACACCAGGGGACACACTGATACTGGGAGGACACTGATACTGGGAGGACTCTGATACTGGGAGGACACTCTGATACTGGGAGGACACTCATACTGGGAGAACACTGATACTGGGAGGACACTCTGATACTGGGAGGACACTGATACTGGGAGGACACTGATACTGGGAGGACACTCATACTGGGAGGACACTCATGCTGGGAGGACACTCATACTGGGAGGACACTGTGTGTTATGTCATGGTGACATCGACCAATAGGACGACGGTGGGGGTGTGGCCTACCTTCTCCATGCTCATCTTCTCAGGCATCACGATGATGCAGCGGTACCCCTTCACGGCCGCGGCCAACGCCAGGCCGATGCCTAGCAACCACACAACAACATCATCATCACTGACCCCTAGCAACCAGACATCATCATCACTGACCCCTAGCAACCAGACAACACCATCATCACTGAGCCCTAGCAACCAGACAGCATCATCATCACTGAGCCCTGGCAACATCATCATCACTGAGCCCTGGCAACAGCATCATCACTGAGCCCTAGCAACCAGACAGCATCATCATCACTGACCCCTAGCAACCAGACAACATCATCATCACTGAGCCCTGGCAACAGCATCATCACTGAGCCCTAGCAACATTCAACCTTCCACCAGTCCACTCTCTGTGTGCTGAACGCAGCTTGAACCGAGCAACCAAGATCATCAGGGACACCTCACGTCCTGGCCATGATCTCTTCCACCCTCTGCCCTCCGGAACGACACGCTTCAACAACAGCTTTTATCCTTCAGCAATTAGACTCCTGAACTCCTGCAGATTTGCAACTTTACTTATTTATTTATTTTGATTTATCCCCTCCCGCTATTAATCCCCCACACAACTTTGTTGTGTGGCAATTCAAGTTTATATTATATAGATTATGCAAACGATTATTTTTTGAGTTTCAGAACATGCTGTATTTATTCAGTATGCCTCTCCCCAAAACTAATAGTAACTGAGAACTTAGAAATTAAGCCTTAAATAAAAATGCACAAAATGGTCAAAAAGAAAATATTCAAATCTAAAATAATTTAAAGATATGTAATCAGTTGTTCTTCTGCACTTTCTATAGAACATTTAATTAAAAACATTTAATTAAAAAAAAACTAAATTACATTAGTTTTGAGATCGTTTGACGCTAAAATCGAAATTCGATTATTCACCCAGCCTTAACCATCAACCCTGCCCCTAGCAACCAGACAGCATCATCAACAACACAGAGCCGTAGCAACCAGACAGCATCATCAACCCTGACCCCTAGCGACCAGACCACATCAACCCGGCCCCCTAGCTAACAGACCACATCACCAACCCTGACCCCTAGTTACCCGGACATCATCAACCCTGACCCCTAGTTACCAGACAACATAACCAACCCTAACCCCTAGTTACCGGACAACATCATCAACCCTGCCCCCTAGCGACCAGACAACATCATCAACCCGGCCCCCTAGCGACCAGACAACATCATCAACCCGGCCCCCTAGCGACCGTAAGCGGTACCTGTGTTTCCGGAGGTGGGCTCGATGATGGTGTCCCCGGGTTTGAGGAGTCCGGCGCGCTCGGCGTCCTCGACCATCCGCAGGCTGATCCGGTCCTTCACACTGCCGCCCGCGTTGAAGTACTCACACTTGGCCACTACACACACACACCACACACACACACACACACACAGACTCACACATCAGCTGCCGTCTGGGTCCTTCATCGCCATCGTCCCAACCTCCATCATCTTCGTCCCGCTCAGAGATCACTCACGCAGCTCGCACTTCAGTCCGAACATCTTGGAGATCTTGTTGATGCGGACGAGGGGCGTGTCCCCGATGCGGTCCAGGATGTTGGGCAGGATGTTGGGGCTTGACACTCTGGGGACAGGTTACCATGACGACTCAGTAGGGGAGACCCTCCGACCCCTTAGGGACCCTAACCCTGGCACGTTAAGGACCCCAACACTCACCCGTTAGGTAAGCTAGGGTAAACTAGCCTTTGGTAAGCTAGACTAAAGTAAGATAGGCTCATGTAAGATAGGCTAATTTAAGATAGGGTAAGCTAGGCTAATGTAAGCTAGGGTAAGCTACGCTAATGATAGCTAGGGTAAGCTACGCTAATGATAGCTAGGCTAATTTAAGCAAGGCTAATGTAAGCTAGACTAATGTAAGCTAGACTAATGAAAGCCAGACTAATGTAAGCTATGCTTATGTAAGCTAGGCTAATTTAAGCTAGGCTACTGTGCGCTAGGCGTGCACGGGGCCTCACCTCTGCGGGTGCGTGTGGGGGGAGTCGAGGTCGGACCCCCCGAGCCTCCAGGTGCATCGGGAGGGGAGGTCGGGGCGGATCCACTTCCTGTCCGCCGCGGGGGGGCCGGCGTCGAGGGGCAGGTCCGCCTCGCTGGGCGCCGCGTGCGCCGCAAAGGACACCTGCAGCTTGCCGTCTCCGTTGGCGACCATCTTGGCGGCGTGCGGACACCCGGCTGCCTTGGCGGCGGCGGCGGGGTCCTTGGAGGCGGGGACAGCGGGCATGGCTCCCCTGGAGAGGACACGCCCTCGTCAACACGAGCTACATGGAAGCGAGAACCTTTTGTCCCCAAAGACCCTAAACGACCTCAGCCCGCTAACAATACACAGCAGAACACACCACTGCAGAATCAAACATCCCATCAATCCATCGATCCACTAGGAGGCCGGCCCCATAGCGGGGCTGCATTGATCCACTTCCTGTGTTCAGCGCCACCTGGAGGAGCGATGGAGTAGCGACAGAAAATAGCAATATAACTGGAGGGTGGTCCAGCGCGTAGAGCGCGTACCATAAGGCTCAGACCTCACCACGGCGACCCCGGTTCAACTCCTGCCCTGGTCCTCTCTCTCTCTCTCTCTCCTGTACCTTTCTGTCTAACACTTCATGAGTAAAGCATCGACATATCGTGTTTGGTTCCAACACGCCTGTTAATAATCTCCTGGTTGGTAAACACAGGGATCCTAATCACTAGAGCCACGAGGGCTGGGGGGGGGGGGGGGGGGGGGGGTGCGGAGGTAGGGGCTCCCCCTCCCGTGGGAAACTGATCCTCGTAGTTCCCAAGCACTGGCCTCAAAAGGAGGTCGACCTCGGAGACCAAAATAGGACCTTAGAGAAGTTCACCAGCCCACCCAGACTCAACATTCACCCACAGGTGAAGAGATGTATGTCTTACGGAACTTAAACACAGTACTTAGCATGTAGTTGCGTCTTATCCTAGCTGTTTCTGTTGAATACGGGGAATGGGTTAACCTAGTGGTCGTAAGTGCTTGGCACTTGGTTCTGTGAATATCCTTACTGTACCAGCAGAGATATATTGCTGTTTCTCTTCTTCCGACAAATGGACTTTGTAAGTGTATCGTACCGGATAAAAGAGTCTGCTAAATTCCCAAAAGGTAAACGCAAATATAGAATCACAAATGTACACACACACACACACGCAGACGCACACACTCAACAGCGCCACCGTTCGTTGAGAGACATGCATGCGATGTATTTTTGGAAACACATCGTAAAATAAGCAAAGTAGTAACGGTCCTTTGAGAACGTGTCTAAGGGAGGGTTAGGGAAACGATGACAGCAGAGCGGGTCAGAAAAGACCCGCCGCGCCCTCCCCTCGTCAGAGCGTCTGAGGACCGCAGGGGGGCAGCCTGACGCCCCGCTGGGCAGAAGAGGGTCTGAGGACCCCCACCAGGACCTCGACTGGTGGGTCGCTGGACACAGAGGTACCCCGATACGACTCACCAAGGGTCCCGCAGGAGGGGGACCGGCTCACCGAGGGTCCCGGGACTGAACACGTGGTCCTTGTTGTGAAAACAACGTGTCGGTGACAACTTACCAAATGAGTCAAAGTTTGAAAAAGTCCGGAGTAACGGAGGAGACGGGGGGGCCTGGAACGGTTTGGTAGAGGACCGGGTCTGGGTTGGTAGAGGGACGGGGGTCGAGGGGGCTTTGGGTCGTCGAGTTGTCCGGCAGCTGAATGTTTGCAGTGTTTTTATGATTGGGCTCATTGGCTAATGCTGGGGCGGAACTCTTGTCCTTCTCCACCAATAAGAGAAGAGGATTGGGGGGGATCGCGCTGTGTGTGGACACGTGTGTAAATAAACACACGAGTTCAAACAAGTGGGTCGTACAATATGAAAAAATAGAGAAAACCTACAAAATAACGTGCCAATGGGAATCAAATGACCCCACATAATGATGTCATCAGGTAGAAACTTATTCCACAGACGGAAAAGTACTGGTGACTCCTGGTATCGACCCACCCACCCACACGAGGTACATTCCATTAGTCATAGAACTATTACACATAAATATAAAATAACTATATAAAAGCATTTTACATAAATATTTACATATTTATATGCAAGATCGGTAGAAGTCTACGGGAGCCTGTTAACGTCAACTCGGTCCGTCGCTCTAGTAGTGGCCGCGTAACCGCTCGACGCCCCGCCCACTCCTCCTTCACGCTCCCAGGAGCAAATTAACGGCAGAGAAATAAACTTCGTAGCGGCTCATCAATCAGCCAAACTCGGTAAAGAGTAACAAATTGTTTTTATTGCAAAAAAAAAAAAAACTAATAACAAAAAGAGGAAACGACACAAGCTGGTCCTTAAAAAAAAGAAAACGAATCACAAAACATTTTCAACGTTTAATACACCTCCCGGGCGGGGGCGGGGCTGGGCTGGAGGGGGCGTGGTTAGAATCTGCCGGAGCGTTCCCGGTCTCTGGAGCGCCGCCGTTCGCGGTCACGGCCGCCGTCGCGCCCTCCATCACGGCCTCCGTCACGCCCGCCTTCCCGCCCGCCTCCACCTCCACCGCCTCTGCCGCCGCCGCCGCCGCCAGCTTCGCCTCCTCCGCCGCCGCCGCCGCCGCCTCCGCCACCGCCGCCGCCGCCACCTCGACCGCGCTCCTTGGAGCGGGAACGGCGCTCACGGGATCGCGAGCGGTGCCTGGGGAGGGAGCAGAGCAGGGTCAAAGGTTAGTACGAATAGAGGCTAGACTAATGAAAGCCAGACTAATGAAAGCTATGCTTATATAAGCTAGGCTAATGTAAGCTGGGGTAGTGCGAATTCTCTTTTTTGCGTAGGAAATTAACCTTTCCTAATGAAATGACCCGGAAGCGCTTGGAGGAAAGGTGGTTAGAATTCTAAAAATGCGTAGGAAAGGAGCCTCGATGTTTCCTTTAACCCTCCTTTAGCCTAGGTTACTCCTGAGCTTCCTTTACGAAAGGAAAGGAGATATCGGCGATTCGGCATCCCATAATCCTTTACGGCGGCAATGTTTAAAACAAACTCGTGTACCGACTCAACGTAAAGACACACGAGAGACGCGGGAAAGCAGAAGAGGAGAAAATACAATTTATAATAATGAATACCAATTCCAGATCATATTATTTGAATCTAAATTAATTCATTCATTTCTGGTTATTAAGCACACAATATACACCGTAAGAAAATAAAATGCCAACTTCAGCATTAAGAAAGACTACTGGGGGCAGTTAATTTCAACATCAACATAAGTTTAGCCTCTTTTTTTTTTCACATGTGAATTGTGATTCAAGTTGCCGAAAATATTCCTGTCGGCCAAGTCCGACCTGAGTGATTCCCACTGTTGGCCACAGCCTGATTTAAACCAATAAGAAGACGAGAACGCATGGATCAAATAGCGCTTGTTGTAGTCCAACTTCGGGAAACCATGGTTCCGCTCTAGAGACGATAGAGGTCGGCGATACTCCCCGTAACGCAATGACGTCGGCTAGGAAGAGAGGAGTCCAATTCAGTTTAAACAGCGCTGTCTTTTCCTATGTTTGTAAGGAAGCACCTTTTCCTCTCTCCTTGACCCGATGACGTTTTCCCCAAAGGTAAAGGAGACCTAAAGGTGAGGAGATTTAACTATTAGCAGAGGCCCTAGACATCGGACGACAGCGGCGTAGATATCGACCGTGCAACCGGCGGGCCCAGACGGGGTCAGGGGGGCACAAAATAGATCATATCACCATGATGTCACGCCACTGGCTAGAGACATGGACCTAGAGCCCTCTACACATCTGGAGACATGGACCTAGAGCCCTCCACACATCTAGAGACATGGACCTAGAGCCCTCTACACATCTAGAGACATGGACCTAGAGCCCTCTACACATCTAGAGACATGGACCTAGAGCCCTCTACACATCTAGAGACATGGACCTAGAGCCCTCTACACATCTAGAGACATGGACCTAGAGCCCTCTACACATCTGGAGACATGGACCTAGAGCCCTCTACACATCTGGAGACATGGACCTAGAGCCCTCTACACATCTAGAGACATGGACCTAGAGCCCTCCACACATCTAGAGACATGGACCTAGAGCCCTCCACACATCTGGAGACATGGACCTAGAGCCCTCTACACATCTAGAGACATGGACCTAGAGCCCTCCACACATCTAGAGACATGGACCTAGAGCCCTCCACACATCTAGAGACATGGACCTAGAGCCCTCCACAGGGCCAGTCTTTAGCTTCTAGACATCTGGAGACATGGATCTAGAGCCACTTCCTGCTGGGGGCGGGACTTCCTGCGTCCTTCCTTACCGTTTCCTGCGGCGGCCGTACAGCTCCCTCCTCAGCTCTCTGGAGATGGGCTTCAGGTGCATGAAGTTACAGAAGCCCCCCCGAGTGCACTCCCTGTAACACAAGACACAGGCCGGAGGGTGAGACGGGCGGGGGAGGCAGGTTGGATGTGGAGGCAGGCGGGGAGAGAGGGTGAGGCCTACCCCATCTCGTACTGCCGGCAGCAGGCCTCTCTGAAGTCGGTGACGGGGGACAGCTCTGCGTGGACGGCCTGGGCGTTGAACCAGCGGTTGTTCAGGTCCATGACCGCCTTCTCTGCATCCTCCTCCCGCCGGAACTACACACGGGGCACAGCGGGGACACGCGTGACACACAAGGACACGCACACGGCACCCAGCACAGCAAGGACACACCCAGCAGACACACCTCTCGTTGTTCCATGTATTGTTTTTTAAGCCTACATTTACTTGTGTGTAGAGTTGGTCAGTAGTTATAAAAGGCCAGCAAATAAAGACAATCTGCTGCTATATGCACAAAGGCCCATATGACACAACGTGATAGAGGTGCCAAAAACTATGTTCGCCACTGCCATTTTATTTTTGGTAATGGTTCATGTGTGAAATAAAAATGACATTTCGTTAGAAAAAAATCGTGGCAGAGAATCGTGGTATCAACTCTGAGCTACAAAACCGTGATTCATATTTTCCCCCCGAATCGTGCAGGCCTACTATGTATACACTTCATATAACTCAACACACATAATACACGTGATCAAGAGGCTATACGGACCTTGACGTAGACGTTTCCCACCAGGTGGTCTCCGAGGTTGTCACAGACGTTCATCTCCTCCACCTCCCCGTACTTCTCCTCCATCTCAGCGAACACCTCCTGCAGAGAGAGAGAGAGAGAGAGAGCCACGAGGAGTCAGTCTAGTGCCGACACCACGGGGAGATACTGACCGATAAAGACAAGACGGTGCTCACCTCGAAGAACTGGTCATAGTGCTCCTGCATCTCCACATCGCTGACCGCACCTGGGGGCGGGACCAGAGCTGGTGAACACACCCCTTTAGACACACTCACTTCCTGTGGCCCTTGACGCTAACTGGTTAAGGTGGGCGGGACCAGAGCTGGTGAACACACCCCTTTAGACACACTCACTTCCTGTGGCCCTTGACGCTAACTGGTTAAGGTGGGCGGGGCCGGAGCTGGTGAACACACCCCTTTAGACACACTCACTTCCTATGGCCCTTGACGCTAACTGGTTAAGGTGGACGGGACCAGAGCTGGTGAACACACCCCTTTAGACACACTCACTTCCTGTGGCCCTTGACGCTAACTGGTTAAGGTGGGCGGGACCAGAGCTGGTGAACACACCCCTTTAGACACACTCACTTCCTGTGGCCCTTGACGCTAACTAGTTAAGGTGGGCGGGTCCAGAGCTGGTGAACACACCGCTTTAGACACACTCACTTCCTGGGGGGGGGGGGGGGGGGGGGGGGGGGGGGGTACTTACAGTGCAGGCCGTCAGCAGACTGGGCCGAGTTCTGAGGGTTCCGGTAAATGTTCAACAGGGCTATGGTCTGAAAGACAAAAGGCACACGTGAGTCACAGCTGGAGGGGGACTGGGGGTACGTTGGGCTGAGGCCTTGGACTGGACCAGGCCTAGGACGGGACCAGGCCTTGGACGGGACCAGGCCTAGGACGGGACCAGGCCTAGGACGGGACCAGGCCTAGGACGGGACCAGGCCTAGGACGGGACCAGGCCTAGGACGGGACCAGGCCTAGGACTGGACCAGGCCTAGTACTGGACCAGGCATAGGACAAGAACCAGTCCTAGGACCAGGCCTAGGACTGGACCAGGCCTAGCACCAGGCGCAGAGGACCAGGCCTGGTTGTAAGCCTAGGACTGGACCAGGCCTAGGACCAGACCAGTCTAGGACTGTGCCTAGGACATGGAATGCCGCTAGCTTGTTGTCTGTTTATGTGGAGGTGTCCGTCTGTTTATGTGGAGGTGCGTGACTGTTTATGTGGAGGCGCGTGACTGTTTATGTGGAGGCGCGTGACTGTTTATGTGGAGGCGCGTGTCTCTTTATGTGGAGGCGCGTGTCTCTTTATGTGGAGGCGCGTGTCTCTTTATGTGGAGGCGCGTGTCTCTTTATGTGGAGGCGCGTGTCTCTTTATGTGGAGGCGCGTGTCTCTTTATGTGGAGGCGCGTGTCTCTTTATGTGGAGGCGCGTGTCTCTTTATGTGGAGGCGCGTGTCTCTTTATGTGGAGGTGTGCGTGGACCTGGCTGGAGGTGTGCGTGGACCTGGCTGAAGGTGTGTTTGTGTAGAGGTGTGTTTGTGTAGAGGTGTGTTTGTGTAGATAGGTGTGTGTGTGTAGAGGGGTGTGTGTGTGTAGAGGGGTGTGTGTGTGTGTGTAGAGGGGTGTGTGTGTGTGTAGAGGGTGTGTGTAGAGTGTGTGTGTGTAGAGGTGTGTGTGTGTGTGTGTGTGTGTGTGTGTGTGTGTGTGTGAGGAGGTGTGTGTGTGTGTGAGAGGAGGGGTGTGTGTGTGTGTGTGAGAGGAGGGGTGTGTGTGTGTGTGTGTGAGAGAGGAGGGTGTGTGTGTGTGTGTGTGTGAAGAGGAGGGGTGTGTGTGTGTGTGAGAGGAGGGGTGTGTGTGTGTGTGAGAGGAGGGGTGTGTGTGTGTGTGAGAGGAGGGGTGTGTGTGTGTGTGAGAGGAGGGGTGTGTGTGTGTGTGTGTGTGTGTGTGTGTGTGTGTGTGTGCGTGCGTGTGTGTACCTGGCTGAAGGTGGGTTTGTTGTGGAGTCTGGAGCAGCGGTCCCCATGTCTACACGCTCCGATCTTAAAGTAGAACGAACAATTCACCCTAGAAAGAGAACAGTGCATGAGTTGGACTGCTCCAGCTCTAGAAACACAACAGGACAGGCGACAGAGAATACGAGAATCATCGAGATGGGACTAAAGTTACAACGCAAGACAAAATAAATTCCAATAAACAATACAAACGAAACGGTAGTACACTCGTGCAGTGCAGGCACAGTGCATCACTAGCCCCATGCAGAGTTGATAAACTCAATGTCGACTCAATAAAGAGTGTCCATTTACGACCACTCTACCCGTGCAGTGTGTGCGTCATAAAGACTGAAGCAGCCCCCCAACCCCCGGGCCATGTTCTGCTGCCCCCCTACGGGCCGCACGACGCACCCCGCCGAGCCATAATACACCCCCGGCGGCCACCGGGCCGCACTACGCCCCCCGGCGGCCATCGGCCGCACTGGACCCCAGCACTGGTGGACCCGGTTAGCCACCAAGCTAATAGCGGCGGGAGGCTCTACGCATTACCCGGGAATCAAATCAGAATTAAAAATCAGAACCCAGCAGAACGCAGACGCTGATGACCCGGAGACGGACAGGCGGACCGGGAGAGCGCGGAGCCGCCGGCCCTTCATGTGGTGCATTCAGCGCGTTAGCCCGCTAGGCTAGGTTAGCCCACTAGGCTAGGCTAGCCCCGTAGCAGCGCTGCACCGGAGACCAAGCGCAGCCCGGGAGCCGCGGGCCTACTCTGGGTCTCCGGTGCAGCGCTGCTGCGGACGGCCGTGGGCCGGGAACCGGGCGGGATGCAGCGAACCCCCATATTCACATTAAAACACTTAAATACAACTTACTTGTCTTTCTCTGTCCCGAAAATGGACGCCAGGTATTCCGCCATTTTCCTCTCGTTGGGGGGGCGGGGCGTGGTGTTACGTCATATGTATGCGACAAGCCTTGTGTGGCGCGGTTATAAAAAAAAAAAAGGAAAATAAATATATGCACAATTTTATGTTTAGTGTAAATATATAATTTTAAATATTTATCTTTTTAAACGTTATCCGGCAGATAATTAATTACACAAACACGTTTGCCGAAAAGGATAAAGGAATGGGCATAGCATACGGTCCCGTCATTTCCCGTGCATGAGCGGTGTCCCCACGGTGACGCAGACACGCTGGTGACGCGGAGGGAGGGGGGTGGTATAAATCTATAACCATGTTATAATAGCAATCTAAAACAATATCAAACAAAGTGACACCAAGGCTCTCACGTTTTGAACTGAGTTCAGAGTGAGATTTTGTCGGCGGTGGCGGGGGGGGGGGGGGGGTATTAATATGTGACTGCATACAAATGTGTCCACAGACATGGTTTGCCCGGAGCCGAAAATAGTCGTCCTTAACTTCCTTAACTTTTCCCATTCATTCTCTATGGTAGTTCGTATCACTACGGATGTAATATTTTTCCGGCCACAAGCGGGATTTGGGTGGCGCTGTTTCCCCCCTCGGCAGAAGTAAGGAGCTGATTTCTTCTCTGAGGAGCGTCGACAGGAGACCACAAACCCGTTCTCGGAGAGAGATGGCAATTACTTTCATCCGGCGACAAGTTAACTTTTCAATTGTAAATTGGACCTATTGTTTTTTAACTCATAAATTCACTTTTCCCAGTCGTATATGGTCGTGCTGTATTTACAATGTAGTAATGTTTACACTAACTCGGGTTGTCGTAAGTTAACAACATAAGCTTACGTTAGTAACTTTACATTAATTTGTTACGTAACGTTACATGTTATAACAGCTTCTAAATAATATTACTGTACACACTGTAAGAGCCATCTATCAGCTCAGCTTCACACTGAAATATCTCTATCTATATAAATACAAATACCCTCATTAATCGATAGGCCTACGCTCTGACTATCTGAAGGGGGATTAGTATTGTCTCAGTTAAGAGTTGGAAAACTGAGTTTACGTGGGTTAAACCCGCTACACTCATTACAAATGCTCATTAATGTTGATATGAATAATGCTGTTAATATAACAGTATTATTATATAGCTTTAATTATTACTACATTACAATATAACTTATACTAGCTACTATTACTGAATAATAATTACCATGTAATATGCATTATTTTTTGCAGTGAAAATAAATCATGAATACCATCAGCCTCTTGCATTTATATATATACGTTTTTTTTATCCCTCGGGATAAATACAATGATGTTATTGCTGTGCTGGACTCAGTAGCCAGTCTATTTTATTTGAGTGCTCGAGACACTTAATGTTATCTTTCCTTAAATCCAGAGAGACAGTTAATAGGCCTACATGATCTGATACCAGAGAGACAGTTAATACATGACAATGCATTCCTTAGGCGACGCTAGGGAATAGAAGATTGGCGTGCAGCCTAGTTGGCCGCGCCGCCCAACTAGGCTGCACGCCAATGTTCTGTTCATTAGCTTCGCCACCCCTGAAAAAGCGCTTTTTAAAAGCGGGTTTGTACATCCCGGGTCCCGTAGGCACCTCTATATCTCACCACTGGATGTCGCCCTCTTTCGTTTGTGAGAAACAATTACGAGAATGGATGATGAGAGACTGGTCGTCGAGGTGGACGAATATGCCGAATTGTATGACCAAAGTTACCGTCATTACAAAGTCAACTCCAAAAATGACATTGCCTGGCGAGCAATAGCTCTGGAGATTCGCTCTTCAGATGAGAAATCAACACTGGTGGACTAAGTACCCAAACCTTTAACCATAATGGGAAATAGACGAAATCAAGTCACATATATATGGCTAGTCACATCATGTAGACTAGAAACCAGATTACTTGTAATATATTTATTTATTTATTTAAGGCAAGGCAAGGCAACTTCATTTATATAGCACTTTTCATAAATGAAGCAGACTCAAAGTGCTTCACATAGAAACATTCTCATACAATAAAATAGATAAGTTATAGAAAACACAGGCAAAGTTCAAAAATGCATAGTCATGTATTAACTGTCTCTCTGGTATCAGATAATGTATTAACTGTCTCTCTGGATTTAAGGATAAATAACATTAAGTGTCTCGAGCACTCAAATAAAATAGACTGAGTCCAGCACAGCAATAACATCACTGTATTTATCCCGGTAAAAAAAATGTATATATATATATATATATATATATATATATGCAAAAGAGTATTTACACCAGAGAGGGATAATAACTAAATTATAGGTCATCATGACTAGGCTACACCATACGGTTCTGCCATTGCACACTTCCTAGTGGCGAATTGAAATATTGGCGGTGCCTCTCAGGATCTGCACGGAGCTCCTGGATCAGATTGTGGTAGGCTATAGGCTACCCCCTGTTCTTGTCATCGTTCATTGATGGGGTGCACCCAAACCCGTCGTCTTCTCCTTGCCCGCCTACGGCGCAGCAGAAGAAGGGCAGCCACCCTCTGTCTGGCAACAATTCTTTGTTCTGTTGAAATGAAAAAAACTCAATAAAATGTAAAAGGGCTTGCGTTCAATTAAAATGGATTACATACATGTAAATGTGTGGCTATGTTAAGGCTATATAGCTGGATAGATAGATCGCTACTTAATTGATCCCAATGGGGACCAATAAAGCCATCCAGTAGCTCAATACAATAAATACACACAATAACAATTGGCCTTTAAAGGTGAATGCACTATATAGCATAAAGACTTAATAGAAGGTCCTGCATTTATGGAGATTGTTGATTCAGTAGATGAATAATTGCACAATATAAAATAAATAACTTCCTGATTTTATACTGCAGCGCGACCGTCGCGCCGCTTCCTGCGACGGTCGCGCGGCAGTATAACGACGGTGTGTGAAGGCCTTTACGCGTCCGGTGGAATCGGGCCGATAGACACACACAAACACACACGCACACACACACACACACGTAGACACACCGAACTGTTGGAAGGGGAAGTACTTGATGAACCGAGAGAGAGGGAGAGGGAGAGAGAGAGAGAGAGAGAGAGAGAGAAGAGAGAGAGAGAGAGGAGAGAAGAGAGAGAGAGAGGAGAGAGAGAGAGAGAGAGAGAGAGACATTAAGGGCTATGCAAATGTAATTTAAATTGAGAGAGAGACGCAGAAAGAGACAGACAGTGAGAGAGTAGGAGGAAGCAGAAGAGATCTCAGTTAGTTTTCTCAAGCGGTCTGTTCTGAGGAGAGGGTCTGATCTGAGGGTTCTGGTCTGGGGGGTCTGGTCTGGGGGGTCTGGTCTAGGGGATTTGGTCTGGGGGGTCTGCTCTGGAGCCACCATGAGGTCCAGCACATGGCTGCTCCCCCTGCTCCTTCTCAGCTCTTCCACCAGCGGTAGGTTGACCCTCCACACTGGTTCTGCTCTCTACTGGTTCTGCTCTCAGCTGGTTCTGCTCTCAGCTGGTTCTGCTCTCTACTGGTTCTGCTCTCAGCTGGTTCTGCTCTCCACTGGTTCTGCTCTCTACTGGTTCTGCTCTCAGCTGGTTCTGCTCTCCGCTGGTTCTGCTCTCCGCTGGTTCTGCTCTCCGCTGGTTCTGCTCTCCGCTGGTTCTGCTCTCAGCTGGTTCTGCTCTCAGCTGGTTCTGCTCTCTGCTGGTTCTGCTCTCTGCTGGTTCTGCTCTCCGCTGGTTCTGCTCTCCGCTGGTTCTGCTCTCCGCTGGTTCTGCTCTCCGCTGGTTCTGCTCTCCGCTGGTTCTGCTCTCCGCTGGTTCTGCTCTCAGCAGGTTCTGCTCTCCACTGGTTCTGCTCTCTACTGGTTCTGCTCTCAGCTGGTTCTGCTCTCAGCTGGTTTCATTCTTCGAGTGGAATCCCGTTTAGGCTGAATTCTGTCCAGTGGATATCCGTCCCGTTGAATTATTTCACATTAATTCTGTTCAGTTTAATTAACTTGGTTTGATTATTTTAGTTTAATTCGATTCAGTTTAATTATTTCGGTTCGATTTGGTTTAGTTTAATCAATTTTTTTTTTCAATTAATTTCAGTTCAATGATTTCACTTTAATCGTTTCAGTAAGTTTTCAGTTCAGTGTTTCAGTTTCATGCTGTTATTCCTCTGTCGTGCATTGCCTTTGCAGTTGTTTTGTAATGTTCATTTAATGTATGAATCTGTAAAATGGTGCAGCCATGATATTAACATTAGACACCATTAGTGTTAATTGTTATTTATTAATCATACATGCTGTGCATGTATTCCATTTTTATCAAATCTTTTTTATATCCAATATAATCATATCTTTCTCTTGTGTGATCGTCATATACTATGTTGCAGCAGAACTGATCCAGCAGTCCTACTGGGTTATAGAACCTCTGGTCCAGCAGTCCTACTGGGTTATAGGACCTCTGGTCCAGCAGTCCTACTGGGTTATAGAACCTCTGGTCCAGCAGTCCTACTGGGTTATAGGACCTCTGGTCCAGCAGTCCTACTGGGTTATAGAACCTCTGGTCCAGCAGTCCTACTGGGTTATAGGACCTCTGGTCCAGCAGTCCTACTGGGTTATAGAACCTCTGGTCCAGCAGTCCTACTGGGTTATAGGACCTCTGGTCCCAGTCCTACTGGGTTATAGAACCTCTGGTCCAGCAGTCCTACTGGGTTATAGGACCTCTGGTCCAGCAGTCCTACTGGGTTATAGAACCTCTGGTCCAGCAGTCCTACTGGGTTATATAACCTCTGGTCCAGCAGTCCTACTGGGTTATAGAACCTCTGGTCCAGCAGTCCTACTGGGTTACAGAACCTCTGGTCCAGCAGTCCTACTGGGTTATAGGACCTCTGGTCCAGCAGTCTTACTGGGTTATAGGACCTCTGGTCCAGCAGTCCTACTCGGTTATAGGACCTCTGGTCCAGCAGTCCTACTGAGACGATGCCCACACAGAGCTCCTCTCATCTGTTTCTCCCTGCAGGTGCGAGCGGGCAGTGTGCGGAGGAGATTATGGTGCGCCGCAACCAGGTGCTCGTGGCTCAGGAGGGCGAGCAGCTGGAGGTCGAGTGTCCCGTCAGCTTCTGTTCAGACCCACCGCCCCGTGTCTCATGGGTGAAATATACAAACGGGTCGGACAAAGACAAGCCCGGGTCCGTGTTGGAGAGCAGGTGGGAGGGCCTGTCGAATAGCTCCGGTGTCTCCTACCTCACCTTCACTCACCTGCTCCTCAACCACTCTGGGGAATACAGATGTGAAACCAACTTCACCAAAGGCCATATCATCAACATCACTGTCACAGGTTCAGACGCACACACACACACACACACACACACACACACACACACACACACACACACACACACACACACACACACACACACACACACCCACACACACACACACACACACAGTCACACATGCGTAAACACACACACACACACGCACATATACATTTGTAAACACTTCTTCATTTGTAGATTTATAATGTTCTTGTTCTGCAGGAAGTGCAGAGGTTTCTGTTGAAGAAGACGACGGTACGTTGAAGGGCTTGTGTCCTAGTTTACTACCTGCAGTGCATTTACCAACCCAGTCTCAGGGAAATACGTGACACTGTCACGTCATTTAATCTATTCATTCGTGATCTGGGACACGTCATTTCAAATTTTCCGTGCCAAAAAGCACCTACAATTTCATAATTTCTCAGGATCAAAGTTGAAGTACAACATCTACTACAGCACAATCACATCTACTACAGTGCAACATTAACTACAGTACAACATCTACTACATCTACTACAGTACAACATCTACTACAGTACAACATCTACTACAGTACAACATCTACTACAGTACAACATCTACTACAGCACAACATCTACTACAGTACAATCACATCTACTACAGTGCAACATTAACTACAGTACAACATCTACTACATCTACTACAGTACAACATCTACTACAGTACAATCACATGTACTACAGTACAACATCTACTACAGTACAACATTAACTATAGTATAAACATCTACTACAGTACAATCACATCTACTACAGTACAACGTCTACTACAGTACAACATCTACTAACGCACAACATCTACTACAGCACAACATTAACTACAGCACAACATTAACTACAGTACAATCTCATTTATCACGGTATCATCTCATTGATTACAGTATCATCTCATTTATCAGGGTATCATCTCATTGATTACAGTATCATCAGGTGAGGCAGGTGGCTCAGGGGTAGATCGGGTTGGCTGGTAACCCCAAGGTTGCTAGTTGGATCCCCGGCTCCTCCTAGCTGAGTGTCGAGGTGTCCCTGAGCGAGACACCTCACTCTGACTGCTCATGACGAGCTGGCTGTCGCCCTGCGTGGTGTGTGAATGTGTGTGTGAATGTGTGTGTGAATGTGTGTGTGAATGTGTCTATGAATGGGTGAATGTGAGGCTCTATTGTAAAGTGCTTTGGCTGGCCTCTGGTTACATAAAAGTGCTATGTTTATGAAGTCCATTTACCATCTCATTGATTACGGTATCATCTCCTTGGTTACGGTATCATCTCGTTGATCACGGTATCATCTCATTGATTACGGTATCATCTCATTGATTACGGTATCATCTCATTGATTACGGTATCATGTCGTTGGTTACGGTATCATTTCATTGATTACGGTACCATCTCATTGATTACGGTATCATCTCATTGATTACGGTATCATCTCATTGATTACGGTATCGTCTCATTGATTACGGTATCATCTCATTGATTACGGTATCATCTCATTGATTACGGTATCATCTCATTGATTACGGTATCATGTCGTTGGTTACGGTATCATTTAATTGATTACGGTAACATCTCATTGATTACGGTACCATCTCATTGATTACGGTACCATCTCATTGATTACGGTACCATCTCATCGATCGCAGTATCATCTCATCGATTACGGTATCGTCTCATTGATTACGGTATCATCTCATTGATTACGGTACCATCTCATCGATCGCGGTATCATCTCATTGATTACGGTACCATCTCATCGATCGCGGTATCATCTCATCGATTACGGTATCCTCTCATTGATTACGGTATCGTCTCATTGATTACGGTATCATCTCATTGATTACGGTATCATCTCATTGATTACGGTACCATCTCATCGATCGCGGTATCATCTCATTGATTACGGTATCGTCTCATTGATTACGGTATCGTCTCATTGATTACGGTATCATCTCATTGATTACGGTATCATCTCGTTGATTACGGTATCATCTCAATGATTACGGTATCATCCCGTTGGTTACGGTATCCTCTCATTGATTACGGTATCATCTCAATAATTATGGTATCATCTCATTGATTACGGTATCATCTCGTTGACTGTTTCCAGACCGGCGTGCAGATCGCGGGGGTCCGGCCCAGCTCCAGCCCTACCTGTGGGCCTCAGCGGGGGTCCTCCTGTGTGTGGTGGTGGTGGTCACTCTGTCAGTTGTGTCCCTGCAGCGCTGCCCAGGTCAGAGCATCGCCCCACTCTGCTGTGTAGACATCAGACTTAACGTTAAACTGACGACACTCTGTTCTTTATGCAGGAGACCCCAGAAGGATGGCGGAGTATCAGGTAAGAGCAGAGAGCTGCTGTCACGAGAGGGATGGATGAACCACGACGAAGGACTGTAGCTGTGATAGAGGACAGACTGTGATGGACAGACTGTAGCTGGGATAGAGGACAGACTGTGATGGACAGACTGTAGTTGTGATGGAGGACAGACTGTGATGGACAGACTGATAGAGGACAGACTGTGATAGACAGACTGTAGCTGTGATAGAGGACAGACTGTGATGGACAGACTGATAGAGGACAGACTGTGATAGACAGACTGTAGCTGGGATAGAGGACAGACTGTGATAGAGGACAGACTGTGATGGACAGACTGATAGAGGACTGACTGTGATAGACAGACTGTAGCTGTGATAGAGGACAGACTGTGATAGACGGACTGTGATAGAGGACAGACTGTGATAGACAGACTGTAGCTGTGATAGAGGACAGACTGTGATAGAGGACAGACTGTGATGGACAGACTGATAGAGGACAGACTGTGATAGACAGACTGTAGCTGTGATAGAGGACAGACTGTGATAGACAGACTGTAGCTGTGATAGAGGACAGCGTGTCAGGTGATAAGGACAGCTTGTCATGTGATTGTTGACAGAACACAGTGGTGCCGATGACTCAGTATCCATCAGCGCACTCTAACCCTGGACAAGCCCCTCCCAGCGACACGCCCCTCTCCCTCGCACGCCCCCACCGCCCCGCCCCGAGCCCCCCCACGGCCCACCGGACGTCTCAGCATGGCCGTCTCTATGGCAACCGAGGGGAGAAGGAGGCGGAGGAGGAGGAAGAGGAGGATCAGTCCATTTGGTACGCGGCCCTGAATCACGATGTGATGCCAGTGGCTCCCAGAGTGCGCCGTAGAGATAGCTTGCAGGACGTGGAGTACGCAGCCATCCACGTAGCATAGCGATGGAGCTAGCACAGGGTTCATAGCCTCATCACTGGGCTATCTTATGAGTTAACTGATTAGCCTAACCTCCTAGCTAATCCACTAGCTAAACGATTCGCTAAACGGTTAGCTTACACGTTAGCCAACCTATGAGCTAAAAGATTAGTTTACCTATGAGGTAATGGAGGAATTCAGTGATGAGCTAAACTATGGGATAACACATTAGTTAACCTATTAGCCAGCTGACTTGATGAATGATTATCTAACCTATGAGCTCACTGATTAACTAACCGATTAGCAAATCACTAGCTAACCTATGAGCTCACTGAGTAACTATACTGTGGACCAGTCAACACCACTGAAATCACAACACATACATGAACCACATCTTTGCGCTGTTTCTGTTAAAATTACTGATGCAACAATATAAATGCACACTGAAACCATAACTCATAAATGGGTGTGAAAGATGTTCACAACCCTTTGGCCTTCGTGTTGGTCTTTATCTTATGTTATTATCTGAATAAGTTCTACTTTCCAGTTTGTAACCATTGCCATCGCAAGCAGTCCATTGCTTTGACTCCATTGTGCAGTGTAATATATGTGTGTATGTATATTTATATATATATTACAATAGTATGTATGGCATGTAAAAGATTATTACGTGTGTCAATGATTATTCACATGTTAATGAATACTCAACATGTAACTTAGCTGATAATAATGTACATATATAATAATTAACATGCATAATTTGCAGGTAGACTATATGTAAATTATCATTATATATGTACATTCACACTTTACATGTAAATGATTGTATATGTAAATTATTTAAATATCTACATTCAAGCTATACTAACTATTGTATAGGAATATGATACATTATTATTATATGTTTAATTAATTACGACAAATCAATTAATACCATATAGGCCTATGTGAATGATAACAACATGTAAATTAATACTGTACATATAAATTAACACTATGTAATTATATTTTTAACATATGTGTAGGCTACGTTATTAACATGCATTGTCATGATATATAATGATGACTATATCTAAAATGATTACGATGTATGGTTCAGCATCTTTGTAATTTGTGTTTTTAATACCGAATGGTATTATGTAATATGTGGTACGTTATTTTGTCTGTATTATGTTATAATGCATGGACGATGTGATTATGTTTGAATTATGTAATTCGGCACAGCGGTCATTACCCTGAAATAAACCGGGGAGATTCATGAAGACTATAAATGATTAACGCTATAGAAGAATAGTCCAAATGATTGATGAAAAGAGCCAGAGAACCAAACGCTGCTCTTAGATTCAAACCCGGGAGTACGTCTCCTATGACCAGGTCGAGTCCTTTAGGCCATTCTAGGACAGCCTTCCAGTCCTCTGATCCTCAATGAATCCAATCCCGTGTGGTCGTCCGGGTCTTCAGTCCCGCGCCGTGGGGCGCACGACCCCCGCGACACGGCACGTCGTATCGCTCCCGCCCTGGGTCGTCACCATGGAGATCAAAAAGCATCTGTTGTTCTGAATATCAGTACGCTGCTGGTTGGTTAGTGACCAATCAGAATCGAGTATTGAACAGAAGCCGCATAGCCATAGATTAAAATTATAAAGATAAGAGGATATAGAAGTCATCCTTATCATGGTTTCCACTGAGATTTTCAGGTCAGGGTTAACCTTTGTGTAGCCTCAGGGGTGTGTGTGTGTGTGTGTGTGTGTGTGTGTGTGTGTGTGTGTGTGTGTGTGTGGGTGTGTGTGTGTGTGTGTGTGTGTGTGTGTGTGTGTGTGTGTGTGTGTGTGTGTGTGGTTTCCTGTACACCCACACCACATCCTGTGTGAGGATGTGATACCTACCTGGGTCGTGTGAGCGCCTGCACGCGAGCAACACCTCGTCTTCACCAGACAGCTGAGGACGCCATCTTAGGACGCCACCAACAGAGAGGCTCAGAAGAAGAGCTTCAACTACCTTACCACTAACTAACACCTACACTAACCAACTCCGACCTAAACTAACCACCTCTAACTAACACCTAGACTAACCACCTCTGACCAACGCCTAAACTAACCACCTCTGACCAACACCTAAACTAACCACCTCTGACCAACACCTAAACTAACCACCTCTGACCAACACCTAAACTAACCACCTCTTCCTTACACCTATAATAACCACCTCTTACCTAACGACTAAACTAACCATCTCTGACCCAACACCTAAACTACTCACCTCTGAATTTATGACTAAACCAACCACCTCTGCCCTACCCCTTTAACTTACAACAACGTCATTCAAGTCTCTCACTTCCAACTGAAACCACGTGGGAGTGGTGAACGTTCCCTAAAGCAGATCTGACTCCTCACACGGAACATATCGTTTTGCTTCTGCTCTGGGAACCAGGACTCACACCACCTGTGTTACTCCGTGATCCAGCAGTCCTACTGGGTTATAGGACCTCTGGTCCAGCAGTACTACTGGGTTATAGAACCTCTGGTCCAGCAGTCCTACTGGGTTATAGAACCTCTGGTCCAGCAGTCCTACTGGGTTATAGGACCTCTGGTCCAGCAGTCCTACTGGGTTATATACCTCTGGTCCAGCAGTCCTACTGGGTTATAGACCTCTGGTCCAGCAAGCCTACTGGGTTATAGGACCTCTGGTCCAGCAGTCCTACTGGGTTATAGAACCTCTGGTCCAGCAAGCCTACTGGGTTATAGGACCTCTGGTCCAGCAGTACTGGGTTATAGAACCTCTGGTCCAGCAGTCCTACTGGGTTATAGAACCTCTGGTCCAGCAGTCCTACTGGGTATAGGACCTCTGGTCCAGCAGTCCTACTGGGTTATAGAACCTCTGGTCCAGCAGTCCTACTGGGTTATAGAACCTCTGGTCCAGCAGTCCTACTGGTTATAGGACCTCTGGTCCAGCAGTACTACTGGGTTATAGAACCTCTGGTCCAGCAGTCCTACTGGGTTATAGAACCTCTGGTCCAGCAGTCCTACTGGGTTATAGGACCTCTGGTCCAGCAGTCCTACTGGGTTATAGAACCTCTGGTCCAGCAGTCCGACTGGGTTATAGGACCTCTGGTCCAGCAGTCCTACTGGGTTATAGGACCTCTGGTCCAGCAGTCCTACCCCTAACCCTTATTCTTTCAGAGATTTCTTTTATTTTTTGCCTCTGTTGGTGTTTGTTCTTCTGGCGTTGGTTCTGTTAGTGTTGGTTCTTCTTGTGTTGGTTATGTTGGTGTTGGTTCCTCTGGTGTTGGTTATCTTGGTGTTGGTTCTGTTTTTGATGGTTCTGTTTGTGTTGCCGGTTAGCCGTCTGGGCTCGACTGCGACCAGACTTCAGATGCTAACCTGAGTCTGATCCGTGGGACAACGTTGGTGTAGTCTTCAAGGGACGGTTCCAAAAACCGGATCCATTAACGTCCCTTCTCCCCCTCTGCGTTATGTTTTGTGTACAACATGACATCATTTATACATGTTTGAATGTAATGAATTCCACATAGAAGCACAACTGAAAAAATACTTCTTCAATGTTTTCCAATTATTTTATAAGAAGCAACATACAAGCGCATCCAATTCTGACGTCCCAACGAATCGTGTGATGATGATGATGATGATGATGATGATGATGATGATAGAAATTAAACTAATCATAGTAACATGGATATTTATTACACAGTGTAGTTGGATACCCATTCTGATTGGTCAATCGCAGCAGGAAGCTCTCGGTTAATTCTGAATGGCAGACGGTTGCTATGACTACCAGACCGTTGCTAGAATCAACGCAATTGCAAAATAATAATAATACTAAGTTCATCATTTACTTATTGAGTAAAAATCGTGTAACAAGCGTGCATTATTACTAACATTATTATTATTATTACATAGATTATCCCTCAGAAGGAACCCAGGAAGAATAGCATCATCATACTAGTGGTCAGGTAATGATGATAAATGGTGAGCTACATCACTGTGTACATATAATCTATCACCAGTAAATGTTCATATTCTGGTTTTCCACCGCACAGCCCACGACAGCGTCGGCCAGGAGCTCCTCATCCCAGTCCCCCTTATCCCAGTCCTCCCAGTCCTCCTCATCCCAGTCCTCCCAGCAGCGCTCTCCTCAGTGGTC
>NC_079415.1:35735246-35778218 GCF_026213295.1 Gadus chalcogrammus | reverse complement strand
AGGACACTGCCTAAGTATGAGCATGAGTACACATGATACTGGCTCAGTATGAGTATAAGTACACAGGATACTGGCTCAGTATGCGACCATACTAACCCCCTCCCCCCCATCGGGGCCCCCACCAGGCTCCCCTGGAGGTGGGGCGTTGGAGGACCTTTGCGGCCCCCTACCATCCGTCGGACCCCGTCCTCCGCCACCTGACGTCCGGCCCGTCCATGGGAACGCCGTCGACGACAGGGGCGTTTCTAGGTTTCATAAACATCCGGGGCTTAGCCCAGACGGAAAATTAAAATGGCAATTTTATTTGTAAGCTTTATTTTGCTTGCACATTTTTTCATAATGCTTCACCTAAATAAACTAAATACGCAGTTTATTATAGCTTTCAATAGCTACCCGACTGCTTTGCTGCTTATCCCCAAACATCTAAAGTTCCATTCAAGTTATTTCAGAGTAAAATGAATACAAGTTAGACAGACCTTACACACACACATCTGACTGGGGTTAGGGTAGAATAGGATTAATTCACTTGAGGTGGGTTCAGGGTCTGCCTTCAGGGCCTTATCGACCAGGTAAACGCACGTCCTGCCGTCCTCTGAGCTCCAGGAAATGCACCAAGATCCAGGTGGTTAATATTTAGCTCAGACCTCGTTCACTCAATACATTCATGATCCAAAATATGACAGCAGCTGACCTCAGATTTGGTGAACTGGGCTTTTACTTCTTTGTTATGTTATGTATATGTTTCGACCAATCCTGTTGCTGGAAGCAAGTTATTTGCAGACAAACTAGAACAGCACATGAACATTTGTAAATACATATATAAAATGTAAATACACGCACACATTCCTGTACAATTAAGGTGTATGAGAGCTCCCTCTGCTGGACAGTTGACTACAGTCTCACACCAAACTACATTTTCCGTTTGTACATTGATGTGAGACGGGTTGGTGGTTTGAACGTGTTTTAGTAGCAGAGAATGGCCTGCGGGGCAGTATGTACATTGTTAAATACATGAATAGCCTTGAATTTAGTAGTAATATGGATGTTTTATGTTTTTACAAAATGGATTATGTTAACATTGCTGATTAACATTAATCATGTATATTAAATGTATTGCAGGAGTTTAGCTTGACATTAACCAAGGTAAAGGACAAATAAATGAACCGCACCAAACATGCAGAAGTCAATGTGGGATTTTATTATATAAACAAAAACACTTGACAGAAGTTTAATACATATTTTTGCAAAGGAAAGCAGAGGAAAACATTTTCCCAAATGAATCTTTTCCAAATGTGACCACCATTCCGAAAGCAAGTGAAGAGGTTTGTGTAAAAGCAGTCCTCCCTGACCAGCTCTGTCCCTGACTCTAAACCCTGACTCTCAACCCTAACGCTAAACCCTCTGAGGGCAGGAAGACGCGCCTTCCGTGTTAAGGTTCGAACCACAGAGAAGGAAGAAGAAGAAGAAGCAGTAGAGAGTAGTGAAGTAGTGAGGTTAGTGACAGACGTGAGGGTAAGGCGTGTGGAAGCACACGGTTACATGTGGGGTCAAGAAGATCACTCCCACTGGAGGTCATTGATCCATCAGCCTCAGACCGCTGAGCTCAGCAGGTCTTCTGGAGGACGAGGCTAAGATGAACTGAGGAGACGGGACCAGCAGGATGTCAGGATCAGTTGGGGTTCAGCTCAGGTGTGTCTGCCCCCGACCAAACAGGATCAGGTGAGGTTCAGCTCAGGTGTGTCTGCCCGGACCAAACAAGGACATGGATTAGGTTCAATATTCAAAAGATGTAACATTATCTGAACCAAAAAGACGTCATTAAGGAGCAGGCAGGCTTTAGGGCGCCTTGCTCAAGGACGTATCACTGTATTCTGAGGACTTGAACCCGGCACCATAGGTCTGAGAGTTGAACCCCCAACCCCCTACCTAGTCCACTATGTCCAGATAATGCAAACTTACGAGGAATCCTTGATGGTAGAGTCCTGGTCGCCCTCAGGATTCGCCTTCCAGATGTACAGCTTCTCCATCAGTCCTCCAGATTCCTGGTCTGGTTACAAACATAATTTGTCTCTAATGTAAGGTAACAAACAAAGTAGTAGGTTGTTTCTAATGTAAGGTCACAAACACAGGAGTAGTTGGGCTCTAATGTAAGGTCAAACACAGGAGTAGTTGGGCTCTAATGGCGCGTAACATAGTAGCAGCTGTAGTTTGTCTGGTAACCAACCACAATAGTATGCCTTAACTTCTACTGGACAAACTAATCCTGCGTTACAACAAGTCCACTCTGTTTACTTTATGCAAACTTACGAGGATCCTTGTTTGTAGAGTGATGTCGTCCTCCAGAGTCTTGGCTCCTCCATCAGCTCTCCTCACCCAGAGTCCTGGTCTGGAACAAACAGCGCAAGTCAGGCCCCAACGTCTGGTAACAAACATGTAATTTGTCTTATTTTTAAGCCCTTTATTTCCACTTTGTTAGGTTAATACAAACTTCCAATCCTTGTTGGTAGAGTGATGGTCATCCTCCAGATTCACGGCTCCCCTACCAGCTCACCTCCGCTCCAGAAACACGTTCTAGTAAGAAAACACAGCGGTAGTTGGTTAACGCATGTCAAAGTAACAGCTGTATTTTGCCCTTTAAGTCAACCATGTAAGTAGATACAAACTTACGAGGAATCCTTGTTGGTCGATTCCTAGTCATCCTCCAGCGTCTCAGCTCCTCCACCAGCTCTCCTGAGACAGAGTCCTGGTCAGGAACAAACAGCGGAAGTCTTGCTGCAACATGTGGTAAAACAGATGTAGTCATCTTGTATATATGGTACAAAAGGCGGTGGATTGAGGTAACAGTATTCTACGAGAAGTGGCAGTGAGTGATGATGATCACATCAGAGTCAGGCTCCATCTACCCCACGACAGACGTCCTTCACCAGGCAGGGCCTCCACCTGCTCCTCCACCAGGCAGGGCCTTCAGCACGGCCTCCATCAGCTCCTCCACCAGGCAGGGCCTCCATCAGCACAGCTCCTCCACCAGGCAGGGCCTCCATCAGCTCCTCCACCAGGCAGGGCCTCCATCAGCTCCTCCACCAGGCAGGGCCTTCAGCACGGCACCTCCATCAGCCATGGATTCCTGGTCTGGTTACAAACAGTTGGTCTCAGCATTAAATCACCTGGGGACGCAACACACCCCACCTCCTGCATCTGAGGTTCACTTGTAAAATGGAAGACGAATTTAAAACATATTTAAACACTTAAATTAGACAACGTCTGCAGATTGTCGCGTTCAGCAATTCAACCACTACGGTCGTAGCAGCACTCGTAACAATAATGGCTCAAATGACTCCTAGATAAACCCGGTATGAATTAACTCAAATCACAGCTTGGCACAGATGTAAAGTCATAAGATGATCAAAACCAGACCTAAACTACCGTGGATTTTAGTGCTTCAGATGAGCTTGGCGATGGTTACCCTCTGATCCGGTGCTGCAGGCCCCTGGTCTCCAGCCTCAGTCTCCGGTCCATCCTGGCACCACAAGCCTCCGGTCCCCAGCCTCTCAGCCTCGCCTTTCAGCTACAGCAGGATGTTTGTATCAGCATTTGCCCAACAATAAACTTAATTGACTCATCCGAAACCTAGTTGCACAATTAATTTAACTATTCTTTTATAACTCAAGGCTGGAAAATACTTGAGACCAGACATGAGCATTCCATTTTGGGAATGAAGACAGAGCAGTCCAAAAGTTTAAAGATGTGGTTCAGGCCATGCATTGAAACTGACCTCTACTCACACACAAGAGCACTGACCTGTTCTGGAGGACTTGTGAGGAGGTGGAGGTCTGGCTCTGGGTGATGAGGTGGAGGTCTTGCTCTGGGTGAGGAGGTGGACACCTTGGGACAAACTACATGTTACCTTTTTAACCTTGTACAGATAGAGTATCTTCTACTGGAACACGTGGGAAGGACGGCCATTATTTTAGCTTTGATATTATCCAGTTGGTAACTCAGCACCAAAGTAATTGTTTAACATCATTCCATTAGGTAGGGTTTAACTTCTGTGGCAATTAATGACAGCAGATATTTAGAACGTACAAAAGCTGAAATAGCAAAGAACACTAAGCAGTATTGATATTAAATCAAATTTACTCGCCATATTCAGGTGCTGGGTTCCGTTGAAGAAATGTCAAATTGCCTTCCACCTTGAAATGTTTTTCAGCCTTCACTGATGACAGAAATGGGCCCGCAAGTAAAACGCCGTTTTGTACGCAGCGAGAGTCCCGTTAACGTGGTTAAAAGTACGCCGCAACTTTCGGAAACTAACATATCATACGATGTACGTGTCAGTATGTATTTAATATCAAACTTAAGTTGTTTAAGATAAGAGGAAAACAATTCCCAATGGAAACGACTGAAAATAGTTTCCGTTGGCAACAGCTCGAGGTTACGCAAATATAATCCAGAACGTTCAGCCAGATTCCTGTCCAACGAACTGCCAGGTGGCTTCTAATGGTTGTCAAGACTACAACGTTCTATGCTAACCATTGGGACTAAATCAAGTGAACGCACTCAAAACCTTCCACGGCGGGAAGCACAAACCGTCCGACTGGAATACGAACATTCCGGCCGGAACCAACCAAAGAAAAAACATAACCAGCGCCTCACCTTGAGCTGAACGGAGGAAGATCCTGAAGTCCAGCGATGGTCTTCATTAAAATACAGCCAACAGACTTACCTTGAGGAGATCTGTTTGTTGCTGTTGGTCATTACTACAGTACTATTCAGTGTACCTTTAAATTATTATGCACCCAGTGTGTACAAGTTATATCAATCAAAACCGTACGAAGAACCAAACTACCATGTACGTCCCACAACAACAAATCCTTGCCTAAAAACAAAGGAATCATTTAATAAGGACTGCCCATACTAAAATAAAGCCCAATTCCTGAACTATCCAACCATCTTCATGGTTTAAAGATTTACAGACTTGACATGCCATTGTGTTCCAATCACCTTTGTCTTCTCCCTCGTTACTCATAAAACTCTGCATCTCCATCACTAGAGTGTTGCATCCTGCTCATGGGGGTGTGGTCTGAGTGAGCAGAGATGCATGCTGGGATACAGTGCTGTCTGACGTCTTCAGTTCTATAGACACGCCCCTCAGGAGAAACCAAGTGTTTGAGAATCTGTCGTGACATCAGTTACATGAGCTGGAATATCCTTCAAGATGGCGGCAGGATTCTCAGAGGAGAAAGGCCAAGAGGAAGATGTGAGGGTTCTTCCCCTCAGCCAGTGGAACACAACAACGGTCTTCATCAGAGTACCATGGAACACTTTGAAACAGTCCTCCTCTTTACACCTTGAAGCCCCAGTGAAGGTTTCCTTACCTCCTCAGCCGAAGAGCACAACTTCAGCTCGAAGAGCGCACTAGTTGGAGTTCCCACGATTGGTTCCCTTAAATCAGAACCAATCGTTCAGCTAGTCCTGTCCGAAACAAATACAGTTCAGCCTGCGAAGACGTGCAACTGAGAGCGAGACAAGATCCACAGGGCTCTCCATCAATCCAGCCAGGTAGGAAGAGCCGTCTCATTACAGGTCTGAAGGTCATCTTGAATATCCATTTAGGTCCATTTCCAACGTCAGACTCTCCTTGTGGAATTCCTTGGTGTCCATCCTCCATTGATCCTGATTGGTGTAGTCCTAGTTTGAAGTCACTGATCTGAACACGCCGCTTGCATCCTTTTACACTTGAGTTGGATACTCTCCTTCCTGCCCAGTGTGTTGGATCTCGCTCCGGAGCGTCGCTCAGGGCTCTTCATGTCTACTGGAGGCCCTTAAGTAAACGTGTGGCCGTCCATCAGGTATGATTTAGTTGACCATTCCAATATCCCAAGCCAACCACACAGACCCCCATATGAACATTATCACCGTCAAAGCAAGCCGGACACACACAAACATAGAACCCAGGACACGCACGAGGAACCCCATGCCAGGTGGAACCAAACACACGTAGAACCCCATGCCAGATGCTCAAAAATCATCCATCTCATGTCAAACCAACACACACCACTGATCCATAAAAGGCCAAACAATCATGCAGGGTAAAAACCTCATGCCAAATAACATTCCATCATCCAACCCCAGCTCTCCTGCCAGGGCACCCAGAACAGAACAACCAATGTCTCCAGAGACGTAAATTATGTACAACATTCTTCAGTGGCGTCCCACATTGGTGATGGATTATTCTTGGCGTCTCCAAGGTTGATTCAACGTCTCTGAAGTCATGTCTTTGTAGTCCAGTGGTTTCCTGAATGAGGGGCCTTCACAGATGCAAACGGTGCAGCTTTAGTCAGCCTGACGACAGGAAGGAAGTCATCTGTTCAGAAGACAACCCAGTGGAGGGGGGTGGCTCTTGAGGAGCAGGATACATCTGGGGATGGCCCCAAATAAGACCTTCTTGGAAATGAAACTGTTCCTGAGGATTCACGATGCCTGGAGGGGACTGTTGAACGTGTTCCATGGTTCTCTGTGTCAGACTGAAGTTGTGTTTTAGTCGTTGAGATGAGGAGCCCCCTCATCTCCCCCTGGCGTTTCTCCTTCTGAATCCCGTCTCCATCTTAAAGAACATTCTAGTCCAGGTAACTGACGTCACGACGGTTTCTCAAACACTCGGTTTCCCCTGAGGGGGCGTGTCTACAGACCTGTAGACATCAGACAGCCCTGTATCCCAGTATGCACCTCTGCTCACTCAGACCACAACCTCATCAGTAAAGCAACACTGTGATGAAGATGCAGAGCTCAGGAGAGTAGCTGGAAAGAAGACTGAAGATATCAGAACCCAACCCATTACTCCAGTTTACAACGATAACTTAGAACCTGTAACCGTTTCAACAAACCATTAAAAACAACATAAAACAAACACCTCAGTAACTCATGAACCAATAAAACATCCTGACTTCTCTGATCAACCTTCAGGTAAAGGGTTAACTCGCCAGGAAGCCAAAGTACATCAATGTGCCCAAGAGTAATGAGAAAGTATGACTTACAGTTTGCAGTTCATCTTGATGGTTAAGTTGGGATACTCACAGAACTGCAGTTACATGTCCATGATAGACCTTTGAAGGAAAGAACAGATTACTAATTTTCCCCAAACATGGGCACTGTCCCACGGTTCAACATCTACCATCTCCATTAAATCAGATGAATGAATGACAATACAAATTCAGGGCTTTTGGGATCATCCAACTTTCAAATAATGATTAAGATAATTAACTAATCCGGCTTTTTTATATAAGTTACACTAATTATTTGACTGTCATTAGTCAAGAGTGATTCACCTCTTACTTTGACAAGTTTGAATGCATAGTTTCTAAAATGTTACTTTCAGATAGAATCATTATTTAAATTTCAAATGAGTTAAACCACCACAATCCCCGATTTCCATCACACATTATCAGTGATTTATATTCAACATACAAGTCACCACAGTTGTGCTTTACCACACAATACTACTCACATCAGGTTCAGATGAGATGCTCCTCCTTACTTCAAAAAGTCTTCAACCTATGAAACAGGAAGAGATGTCAAATAAGTTACAACAGACCTCAACAAAACATAAAACACACGTTCTGATTTCTGGGAACACAACATACCGCGTTTGGGAGACGCTACACTGCCAGTGGAGAACTCCAACGTACTGTCCGGCTCCCTCTTAAGTGAAACGCACCAGATGCAACCAATTAACTAATTAAGAAAAACACTTGGCAGGCGAGCTGCGGCAGGTGAGCTGATGTCAAGTTGGTGAAAAGAAAGTCCCGTGTGATCTTGCGTCCCTGTGTGTGTAGTGAGCGAATGTGGACAGCAGAGGGCGATGTTACCACACGAGAACATCTGCTCTCTGAGCGCTCTGCGAGATACCGTCTCCATTGCAACCGTAACTTGGCAGCATCCTGAACGGCCCTTTGAGGGGTGAGAAGGAAGCTTTCATCAAAGAGACCAGAGTGACTCATTCACTGGTTAAACTGGAGTCATCGCCCACCACCACACACGTTAAAACACACACACACACACACACACACACACACACACACACACACACACACACACACACACACACACACACACACACACACACACACACACACACACACACACACACACACACACACACACACACACACCATACAGACACACACCATATCGATTCACACTATTTGCACGAATACACCACAGATACACACATATAGATGAACACACAATATTGATACACACAACATATAGATGCAAACCATATGCACACACACGCTAGACACAAACCATACACACACAACATAGGTATACACATACCCTGCACTCCACCATACCATAATACCATGTAGGCTATTAATACTATAATAACATCACGGAGTAATACTATAATAATACCATGTAATATAGGTTACCATGGAATAATACCATGTAATAATGCTATAATAATACCATGTATTAATTCTATAATAATACCATGTATTAAGGCTATAATACTACCATGTATTAATGCTATAATAATACCATGGAATAATAATATAATAATACCATGGAATAATAATATAATAATACTATAATAATACCATGTAATATAGGTTACCATGGAATAATACCATGTAATAATGCTATAATAATACCCTGTATTAATACTGTAATAATACCATGTATTAAGGCTATAATAATACCATGTATTAATGCTATAATAATACCATGTATTAAGGCTATAATACTACCATGTATTAATGCTATAATAATACCATGGAATAATATAATAATACCATGGAATAATAATATAATAATACTATAATAATACCATGTATTAATGCGATAATTCCATGTATTAATGCTATAATAATACCATGGAATAATAATATAATAATACCATGTATTAACGTGATAATACCATGGAATAATACTTTAATAATACTCCAATATAATAATACCATATAATAATACTATACTATAATAACACCATGTAATAATACTATAATATAATATCACACTAACAATAAACTGTTATAACTTTACTCTATACTATACGGTAGACTTTAACTCTAGGTAGACTTTAACTCTTAGACTTAAACTATAAGGTAGACTTCAAATCTATAAGGCAGACTTTAACTCTAAAGGTAGACTTTAAATAGACGTTGAATATATAAGTAGATTAAAACTATCTTTAACTATCTTTGTAACACTACATCAATGATCTTTGTGACATTACATCCAAAATCTTTATAACATTATACTTATAGTCTTTATAACATTACATCCATAATATTTATAACATTACATCTCTAATCGTTATAACATTACATCTATAATCCTAATGGCTTATATTTATAATATTCTAACATTACATCTATAATATTTATGACATTACATCTATAATCTATAACAATATATCTATAGTCTTTATAAAATTACGTGTATAATCTTTATTAAATTACTTATATAATGTTTATAAAGTTACATCTTTATAACATAATAACTATAATCTTTATAAAATTACATCTATAATCATTATAACATTACAGCTATAATCGCAATGACTTATATCTATAATCTTTATAACATTACATCTATAATCGTTATGACATTACATCGATAATCTTTATGATTTATATTTATAATCTTTATGATTTATATCACCTTAATGACATGACTTGTATTAACTTCAGGAAATTAAGTCTTATTATTCAGGTCGATGGTTAAAGTTCTAGGCTAGAGTCGATCATCTAAATTCAAGGTCTGAGGTTGAAGGATGAGGAACCAGTAGGGAGGTTCGAGGTTCTAGGTCTGGGTTGAAGGGGCGAGGCACTACAAGGGAGGTTCTGTTCTTGGCGTGGAGGTCCTGTTCTTGGTTCTAGGCTCTGTTCTCGGCGTGGTTCAGTACAACGGAACACTTCTCCTTGGCCTGCTGGAGCAACTCCAACGCTCTCTTCTGGGTCTGCAGAAGCAACACAACAGGATTTACGGTCTGGTTTCTAATCTACCATCTAATCTAGTGCCAAATCTGGTTCATAGTCTTAATCTAATCTGGTGTCAAATCTGGTTCATAGTCTACTATCTAATCTAGTGTCAAATCTGGTTACTAATCTACTATCTAATCTAGTACCAAATCTGGGGCCGTATTCACAAAGGATTTTAGGGGTTAAAGTAGGTCCTAACTGGCGAATTTAGGAGTAACTCCTAAAAATAATGGGCGTGTCACTCTTAAATTTAGGACTCCTAACTTTTTTCACTAAGAGCAATTCACAGAGTATTTTAGGACTAAAAGTAGCACCTAAGTCTAGGAGAGCTTAAAAGTCCTCAAGAGGACTCCTAACTCAGTAAGACCTATTCACAAAGAATCTTAAAATGCCTGCGAGACGAAATGTTATGGTATTCAATTTATTGTGGAGTTAATGCGCGATGCAATAACATCCCCGACTAACAGGAATAATCCGATTAGTCAGAAATAAAATGTTATAAAAATTATAAATTATAAAAAAATATATATAACTTATAAAAAATAAAAATAGTTGGTTCATAGTCTACTATCAAATCTAGTGCCAAATCTGGTTCATAGTCTTAATCTAATCTGGTGTCAAATCTGGTTCATAGTCTACTATCTAATCTTGTGTCTAATCTGGTCACTAGTCTACTATCTAATCGAGTGTCTATAGTTACTAATCTAGTATCCATCTAGTGTCTAATCTGGTCACTAGTCTACCATCTAAACTATTGTCTAATGTTGTTACTAATCTAGTATCTAATGTAGTGTCAAATCTGGTTACTCGTCAACCATCTAATACTGTGTCTAATCCAGTCACTAATCTACTATCTAATCTGATCTGTTATCTACTCTAGTGTCAAATCCAGTCCCTCATCTATTGTCTAATCTAATTTAATGTATATTCTATGTAATCTAATCTAGTGTATAATCTGGTCCCCAAACACTCAGAGGTGTGTCTGGCGTCTCAAATAGACTCCAACCTCATGGAGGAGGGGCCTACCAAAGAGGCTCCACCCTCATGGAGGAGGGGCCTCTCAAAGAGCCTCCACCCTCATGGAGGTGGGGCCTCTCAAAGAGGCTCCACCCTCATGGAGGTGGGGCCTCTCAAAGAGGCTCCACCCTCATGGAGGTGGGGCCTCTCAAAGAGGCTCCACCCTCATGGAGGAGGGGCCTCTCAAAGAGGCTCCACTCTCATGGAGGAGGGGCCTCTCAAAGGGGCTCCACCCTCATGGAGGAGGGGCCTCTCAAAGAGGCTCCACCCTCACGGAGGAGGGGCCTCTCAAAGAGGCTCCACCCTCATGGAGGTGGGAGGAGTCACCGTCCCCATGCATGGGCTAGGGGACCCCCCTCTGGGCTAGGGGACCCCCTCTTGGCTACAGGACCCCCCTCTGGGCTAGGGGACCCCCCTCTGAGCTACAGGACCCCCCTCTGGGCTACAGGACCCCCCTCTGGGCTACAGGACCATCAGCGCCGGACTCTGACCTGCGGCCAAACAGGAAGTACTTACTGCAGTCAAACAGGAAGTACTCACTGCGGTCAAACAGGAAGTACTCACTGCGGTTTTGAAGGAGAGGTCGCTGATGTCTTTGAGGTTGATGACGACGTTGTAGTACGCACCAAACACCGCCGTCTCCAGCGCCTTGGCCGACACCTGGACACCGATAATACACCAATATTACACCAATAATACACCAATATTACACCAATAATACACCAATAATACACCAATATTACACCAATAATACACAGATAATACACCGATAATACACAGATTATACACCGATTATACACCGATAATACACCAATAATACACAGATAATACACCGATAATACACCGATTATACACCGATAATACACCAATATTACACAGATAATACACCAATATTACACCAATAATACACCAATATTACACCAATAATACAACCAATATTACACCAATAATACACCAGCCTTAAACTCACACCTGGACAGAGTAAGCTACGTTCGGACAGTTAGGCCGTCAGTCCTACCCTCCACCCTCACCTCCACCCCTCAGTCAGACCTCCCTCCCCCTCTCTGTCTCTCTGTCTCTCTCTCTCTCTCTGTCTCTTTTTAAGTCGGTGTCCGGAAACCGAATATTTCCCGGTCTCCCAACCAGGAAGGTTTTCTAGTGCTAGTACAAAGAAACATGAAGCGAAACACAGAGCGTCAGGGGTCAGGGTCAGGGTCAGGGGGTCAGGGTCAGGGGTCAGGGGTCAGGAGGTCAGGGTCTGACCTGGGCGTCGGACAGGCAGGATATGTTCCCCTGGAGGACCAGCTGTATGAGGGGGTCCCAGAGGGTAGACACCCTCTCAGCCAGAGAGAGAGGAACTCCCACCGCCTCGCGCAGACCGGCCTGCATGGCCGTCTGCCTCCTGGGCACGGGGGAGGAGGAGCTTATGTTAGGCTGCTTTAGGATACTCCAGGTTACACTACGCTGCGTTACGCTACGCTATGTCAAGCTACGCTGCGTTACGCTACGCTACGTCACGCTACGCTACGTTACGCTACGTTACGCTACGCTGCGTTACGCTACGCTGCGTTACGCTACGCTGCGTCACGCTACGCTGCGTTACACTACCCTACGTCACGCTACGTTACGTTACGTTACGCTATGCTGCGTTATGCTACCCTACGTCACGCTACGTTACGTTACGCTATGCTGCGTTACGCTACGCTGCGTTACGCTGCGTTACGCTAATGGACACTACGCTACGTTACGCTACGTTATGCTAAGTTACCCTAGGTTACACTACCCTATGTTACGCTACGTTGCGCTACGTTACTCTACGTTACACTACGTTATGCTACATTACGCTACGTTATGTTAGGCTATGTTAAGCTACGTTATGTTATACACACAGCCCCTCCTGAACACAGGAGGAGGAGCCTATGTTATATTACGCAACACAACGTTATGTTATGTTGTACACACAGCCCCTCCTAGGTTATGTTACGTTAGGTTCGTTACTTTATATTATACGCACAATAATCCATATAATGCAGCCAGTATTCTAATGCTAACAGGACCCCCTTTGATAGTCCAACAGGGGGCCCCAGGGTCCTCTGATAGTCTAACAGGGGGCCCCAGGGTCCTCTGATAACAGGGGGCCCCAGGCGCCCCAACGTTCCTCCAGGAGGTCCTGGTCCAGGTCTCACCTCTCCAGCTCCTCCTCGGTGCCCTTGGGCAGCTTCAGCGCAGCCTGAAACGGGAGGGAGGAAACGTTAGATCTCTGCCCACCGTCAGCAGCACGTCACCTGACCTGACCTGTCCGTCACATTTCATCCTGTCCGTCAGTCTTGAAGCAGACGTTTGTGCTCCCGAAACACAACGTGCACACAATTTGAAGTTTGTGGAACTAATATCACATGGTGGATGTAATACGGTCAGAGTCGATGTGATATTAGACAGGATGGATGTGATATTAGACAGGATGGATGTGATATGAGACAGGATGGATGTGATATTAGTCAGGATGGATGTGATATAAGTCAGGTTGGATGTGATATTAGAAAGGATGGATGTGATATTAGAGAGGGTGGATGTGATATTAGACAGGGTGGATGTGATATTAGAGAGGGTGGATGTGATATTAGACAGGGTGGATGTGATATTAGACAGGTTGGATGTGATATTAGACAGGGTGGATGTGATATGATCAGGGTGGATGTGATGTGATCAGGGTGGATGTGATATTAGTCAGGGTGGATTTGATATTAGTCAGGTTGGATGTGATCAGGGTGGATGTGATATTAGACAGGTTGGATCAGGTATTATTCAGGGTGGATGTGATATTAGACAGGGTGGATGTGATGTGATCAGGGTAGATGTGACATTAGTCATGGTGGATGTGATCCAGGTGGATGTGAGCCTCTGTCCCGACGGGTCTCCCCACCATGTAGGAGGTGAAGGCCGAGGAGTCTGCATCCACCAGCAGCAGCAGGTCCTGGACCGCCTGATGGAACGGCGGGATGAGGCCGCGCATCGCTCCGTCCAGACCCTCAAACTGCCTCTTGCCGTACGTCATCTGGCCCACCATGGCGCCCAGTGCAGCCCCCTGCGGTCGTCAAGACACAGCATCACCTCCCCGTGTAGCATCAACTCACCTGTAGGTCCTGAGGTCTCAGGGTCTAAGGGTCTGAGGTCTGGGGTCTGAGGTCTGAGGTCTAAGGGTCTGGGGGTCTTCGGTCGGGGGTCTGGTGGGCGTCTGAGATCTGGGGGTCTGGTGGGGGCCCGAGGTCTTGGGGTCTGGTGGGGGTCTTTGGTCTGGGCGTCTGGGGGTCTGAGGTCTGGGGGTCTGGTGGGGGTCTTTGGTCGGGGGTCTGGGGGTCTTTGGTCGGGGGTCTGGGGGTCTGGTGGGGGCCTGAGGTCTGGGGGTCTGGGGGTCTCACCAGAGCAGCGACAGCAGCAGAGACGGAGCCTCCTCCCGGGGCGGCGGACCTGGCGGCCACACTCTGGACGAACTGACGCAGGGACAGGGAGACCAGACTCGGGTCCCCTGGTCCCTGGTCCACCATGTACCTGGACCCACAACACACCGTCAACACCCTGGACCACCTGGTCCACCTGGGACCTGGACCCACAACACACCGTCAACACCCTGGACCACCTGGTCCACCTGGGACCTGGACCCACAACACACCGTCAACACCCTGGACCACCTGGTCCACCTGGGACCTGGACCCACAACACACCATCAACACCCTGGACCACCTGGTCCACCTGGGACCTGGACCCACAACACACCATCAACACCCTGGACCACCTGGTCCACCTGGGACCTGGACCCACAACACACCATCAACACCCTGGACCACCTGGTCCACCTGGGACCTGGACCCACAACACACCATCAACACCCTGGACCACCTGGTCCACCTGGGACCTGGACCCACAACACACCATCAATACCCTGGACCACCTGGTCCACCTGGGACCTGGACCCACAACACACCGTCAACACCCTGGACCACCTGGTCCACCCGGGACCTGGACCCACAACACACCGTCAACACCCTGGACCACCTGGTCCACCTGGGACCTGGAGTCACAACACACAAGCTAACAACGCACACTTGTGTACGTGTGTAATGTTATGTGCGTGTGTTTGTGTGTGTGTCTGTGTCTGTGTGTGTGTGTGTGTGTGTGTGTGTGTGTGTGTATGTGTGTGTGTGTGTGTGTGTGTGTGTTTGTGTGTGTGTGTGTGTGTGTGTGTGTTCGTGTGTGTGTCTATGTGTGTGTGTACATGTGTGTGTGTGTGTGTGTGCGTGTGTGTACATGTGTGTGTGTGTGCGTGTGTGTGCATGTGTATGTGTGCACCATAACCTACTCAATGACTCTCTCCTTGGGGTTGAACGGTCCCAGGGAGTCCAGCCCTAGTTTACTGATGACCTGCAAAGAGAGACAGCTACTTAGCCACAGCTAGTTAGCCACAGCTAGTGGCAGCTATAAGCTATCGAAAGGAGTAACGATGGTGACCCATCGTCACTCCCGAGTTACTCCTGAGGAGACTCGATAAAATGAAGTTAGCCACAGCTAGTGAGCCACAGCAATTTAGCCACAGCTAGTTGGCCACCAGTCACCGGGTCAGGTCTCCACAGTGTCATTCAGTAGGGTTGGTTAGGTGCTCTCATACTGGGACTGGTTCTGCCTCTCCGCTGGTTTCCAGTTCCCTGTCACTCATCACTCAGATCCCGCCCCCGGCAACATGAGTGGTCGACCAAAAGACTGTGACCTCCGATGGCCCAGCAGCTCAAATATGGGCGGGGCCTATCTATGATGGCCATCCTCCGGGGGGCGTGGCCTCCCTCCGGAGGGGGGTACCCCTGGGGTACCGGGCTCAGAGGCTCACCAGGCGGACTTTGTGCTCCTCCTCCAGGATGAAGAGCTGATCCCTCTGGATGTAGAAGTCGGCGGCGTCCAGCAGAGCCTTCAGGGGCAGCAGACCCACCACCTGGGAGCCCACCACCGGCAGCCTCAGGGCCTGGCAGGAGCACCGGGGAACCACCACCAAGAACCACCAACAAGAACCACCGGGGAACCATCACCGAGGAGCCAGACAGGAAGCACATGGGGAGGAGGACAGGAAGTACATGGAGAGGAGGACAGGAAGTACATGGAGAGGAGGACAGGAAGTACATGGAGAGGAGGACAGGAAGTACATGGGGAGGAGGACAGGAAGTACATGGAGAGGAGGACAGGAGGTACATGGGGAGGAGGACAGGAAGGGGAACATGAAGAGGAAAAAATAAGTTTTCTATCAACAGTGATTTCAGTTGACTTGCTAAGGTGAGGCCGTCCGGTACACAACCCTGGACTACACAATGCAGTGTGACGTTGTTCAGCACACAACACTGGACTACACAGTGCAGTGGCGCTGTGCAGTACTCAACACTACCACACAGTGCAGTGGCGCTGTGCAGCACCCAACACTACCACACAGTGCAGTGGCGCTGTGCAGCACTCAACACTACCACACAGTGCAGTGGCGCTGTGCAGTACTCAACACTACCACACAGTGCAGTGGCGCTGTGCAGTACTCAACACTACCACACAGTGCAGTGGCGCTGTGCAGTACTCAACACTACCATACAGTGCAGTGGCGCTGTGCAGTACTCAACACTGCCACACAGTGCAGTGGCGCTGTGCAGTACTCAACACTACCACACAGTGCAGTGGCGCTGTGCAGTACTCAACACTACCACACAGTGCAGTGGCGCTGTGCAGTACCCAACACTACCACACAGTGCAGTGGCGCTGTGCAGTACTCAACACTACCACACAGTGCAGTGGCGCTGTGCAGTACTCAACACTACCACACAGTGCAGTGGAGCTGTGCAGTACTCAACACTACCACACAGTGCAGTGGCACTGTGCAGTACCCAACACTACCACACAGTGCAGTGGCGCTGTGCAGTATTCAACACTACCACACAGTGCAGTGGCGCTGTGCAGTACTCAACACTACCACACAGTGCAGTGGCACTGTGCAGTATGCAACACTACCACACAGTGCAGTGGCGCTGTGCAGTACTCAACACTACCACACAGTGCAGTGGCGCTGTGCAGTATGCAACCCTACCACACAGTGCAGTGGCGCTGTGCAGTACTCAACACTACCACACAGTGCAGTGGAGCTGTGCAGTACTCAACACTACCACACAGTGCAGTGGCGCTGTGCATTACTCAACACTACCACACAGTGCAGTGGCGCTGTGCAGTACTCAACACTACCACACAGTGCAGTGGCGCTATGCAGTACTCAACACTACCACACAGTGCAGTGGCGCTGTGCAGCGCTCACAGTACTGGAACATGGCAGCACAGCCCCAGGAGGAGCCCTGACCTGAGCGTGGCTGCAGACGGCCTCGTAGACGGTGTGGAGGGCCGTGACCTGGTGGTCCAGCAGGTTGGTGGAGACCTGGGCCAGCTGGGCCTCCTCCAGGTACCAGCCCAGAGCCTGCACCTTCTGCAGCTCCCCTGGCTGGGGGGGGGGGGGGGAGAGGGGTCAGGGGGGCTCCCACCGCACACACACCCCTGGTAAGACCCCAAGGGGGCCCTAACCCCCCTGTATCTGATCCTGGTACCCCCCCCCAGATGAAGACTATCTAACCCCCCCTGTATCTGATCCTGGTACCCCCCCCCAGATGAAGACTATCTAACCCCCCTGTATCTGGTCCTGGTACCTCCCCCCAGATGAAGACTATCTAACCCCCCTGTATCTGGTCCTGGTACCTCCCCCCAGATGAAGACTATCTAACCCCCCCTGTATCTGGTCCTGGTACCTCCCCCCAGATGAAGACCATCTAACCCCCCTGTATCTGGTCCTGATACCTCCCCCCAGATGAAGACTATCTAACCCCCCTGTATCTGGTCCTGGTACCTCCCCCCAGATGAAGACTATCTAACCCCCCTGTATCTGGTCCTGGTACCCCCCCCCAGATGAAGACTATCTAACCCCCCTGTATCTGGTCCTGGTACCCCCCCCCAGATGAAGACTATCTAACCCCCCTGTATCTGGTCCTGGTACCTCCCCCCAGATGAAGACTATCTAACCCCCCCTGTATCTGGTCCTGGTACCACCACCCAGATGAAGGTCCTGGGGGTAGGTCCTGGGGGGGGGGTTAGGTCCTGGGAGGGGGTCTAGGTCCTGGGGGGGTCCTGGGGGGGGGGTTAGGTCCTGGGGGGTCTAGGTCCTGGGGGGGGGTCTAGGTCCTGGGGGGGGTCCTGGGGGGGGGGGGTAGGTCCTGGGGGGGGGGGTTAGGTCCTGGGGGGTCTAGGTCCTGGGGGGGGGTCTAGGTCCTGGGGGGTCTAGGTCCTGGGGGGGGGGTTAGGTCCTGGGGGGGGGTCTAGGTCCTGGGGGGGGGTCCTGGGGGGTCTCACCTGGCCCTTGCCCCGGCCCTGCTCCCTGAGGTCCAGACCGATGCGGTGCGCCTGCTCCTTGGTGCTGATCAGGTTCACGTTGAAGGCGATCAGGAAATGACGCGCCCCCGTTACCGTGGCGCCCCAGGAGGGGACGAAGGAGGCGGGGCCAAAGTCAGGGGCCCACTCGTCCTGCTTCAGCTGGGAGTTAGAGAGAGAGACCGAGAGAGAGAGAGAGAGAGAGAGAGAGAGAGAGAGAGAGAGAGAGAGAGAGAGAGAGAGAGAGAGAGAGAGAGAGAGAGAGAGAGAGAGAGGGGGGGGGGGAGGGAGGGAGGGAGGGAGGGAGAGAGAGAGAGAGAGAGAGAGACAGAGACAGAGACAGAGACAGAGAGAGAGAGAGAGAGAGAGAGAGAGAGAGAGAGAGACAGAGACAGAGACAGAGACAGAGACAGAGACAGAGACAGAGAAAGAGAAAGAGAAAGAGAGAGAGAGAGAGACAGACAAAGCAAATGTGGTTGTGGGTGTGTGTGTGTGTGTGTGCATTTGTGTGCGTGTGCGCATGTGGGTGTGTATCTGTGCGTGCGTTTGTATGTTTGTGTGAGTGTGTGTGTGCTTGTGTGTGTGTATGCATTTGTGTGTGTGAGTGTGCATATGTGTGCGTGTACATGTGTGTGTGTGTGTGTGTATCGGTGTGTGTCTACCTTCTCAGGTAGAGCTTCATACTCTCCTGCCCGAATGGATGGAAGATTCCTCCTCTTCTCTGAGCGTGCGGCCGCTCCATACAGATACACTGTTAGAGTTACACCATAGTTACATTATAGTTACACTGTAGTTACACTATTGTTGCACCATAGCTACATTATAGTTACAATGTAGTTACACCATAGCTACACTATAGTTACACCATAGCTACATTATAGTTACACTGTAGTTACACTATTGTTACACCATAGCTACATTATAGTTACACTATAGTTACACCATAGCTACACTATAGTTACACCATAGCTACATTATAGTTACATTTTAGTTACACTATAGTGACACTATAGTTACACTATAGTTACTATCATCAGCCATGTGACGGGTCATGAGACGGGTCATGTGACAGGGGGTCGTGTGACAGGGGGTCGTGTGGCGGGGGGTCATGTGACGGGGGGTCGTGTGACGGGGGGGTCATGTGACCGGGGGTCGTGTGACGGGGGGGGTCCTGTGGCGGGGGGTCGTGTGACGGGGGTCGTGTGGCAGGGGGGTCGTGTGGCAGGGGTTTCATGTGACTGGGGGTCATGTGACCGGGGGTCGTGTGGTGGGGGGGTCGTGTGGCGGGGGTCGTGTGGCGGGGGTCGTGTGACGGGGGTCGTGTGGCGGGGGGTCGTGTGGCGGGGGTCGTGTGACGGGGGGGTCGTGTGACAGGGGGTCGTGTGGCGGGGGGTCGTGGGACCGGGGGTTGTGTGGCAGGGGGGTCATGTGACGGGGGGGTCATGTGACGGGGGGGGTCGTGTGGCGGGGGTCGTGTGGCGGGGGGTCGTGTGGCGGGGGGTCATTTGACGGGGGTCGTGTGACGGGGGGTCGTGTGGCGGGGGGCGTGGGACTGACCCGGGACGTGCAGCAGCTCAGCCAGCCGCTGGCCGAACAGCAGAGCGCAGCGGACGCAGTCCTCCATGGAGACGTTCTGGACCGGGACGAAGGGACACACGTCCAGGGCCCCCGTCCTGGGGTGCTGCCCTGGAACACACAGGGGACTGGGACCGGGACTAGGACTAGGACCGGGACCAAGACCCGGACTGGGACCAAGACCCGGACCGGGACCGGAACTAGGACCAGAGCATGGACCAGGACCAGGACCACAGAGTACTACTGCTGGTACCGTGACATACTAACGAACACTCTGTTGACAGTCTGGGTTAAACAGTCACAGAGCGAGCGTTGACCTTTGACCTCTCTGTGAAGTGATCCCTGACGGGGGTGTTCTGCCCCCAAACGCCGGCCGCTGATTGGTCAGCGGCCAGCTGCCATGGTTACACATTAACTAGCTCTGATGAGGTTACCATGGTTACAGATTAGAGCCGCATTGTGTAACATTCCAACCAGCTCCTATGTTTAACTCGCCCAGACGTATCGTATTGAACGTCCATCAATGGGGGTTCCAATAATGGATCAATAAAATAACATCCCATAACCGATATATTCTCCCTAAGAAAGAGGAAACACTCCTAAACCCCTCCACTTACCCTTAACTCCTCCCAATTACCCCTTACCCCTCCCCCTCACCCTAAACGATGATGCTGGAGGCGGGGCTAACCTGTCTGTGAGGATTGAGGCGAGGCTAACCTGTGTCTGTGAGGGTGGAGGCGGGGCTAACCTGTGTCTGTGAGGGTGGAGGCGGGGCTAACCTGTGTCTGTGAGGGTGGAGGCGGGGCTAACCTGTGTGTGAGAGGGTGGAGGCGGGGCTAACCTGTGTGTGAGGGTGGAGGCGGGGCTGACCTGTGTGTGAGAGGGTGGAGGCGGGGCTGACCTGTGTCTGTGAGGGTGGAGGCGGGGCTAACCTGTGTCTGTGAGGGTGGAGGCGGGGCTAACCTGTGTCTGTGAGGGTGGAGGCGGGGCTGACCTGTGTCTGTGAGGGTGGAGGCGGGGCTGACCTGTGTGTGAGCTCATGTCGATGAGGGTGGAGGCGGGGCTGACCTGTGTCTGTGAGGGTGGAGGCGGGGCTGACCTGTGTCTGTGAGGGTGGAGGCGGGGCTGACCTGTGTGTGAGGGTGGAGGCGGGGCTGACCTGTGTGTGAGCTCATGTCGATGAGGGTGGAGGCGGGGCTAACCTGTCTGTGAGGGTGGAGGCGGGGCTGACCTGTGTCTGTGAGGGTGGAGGCGGGGCTAACCTGTGTGTGAGGATGGAGGCAGGGCTAACCTGTGTCTGTGAGGGTGGAGGCGGGGCTGACCTGTGTCTGTGAGGGTGGAGGCGGGGCTGACCTGTGTGTGAGCTCATGTCGATGAGGGTGGAGGCGGGGCTAACCTGTGTGTGAGGGTGGAGGCGGGGCTGACCTGTGTGTGAGCTCATGTCGATAAGGGTGGAGGCGGTGCGGGCGGCGTTGAGGGCCCCCTCCACCACGGCCTCGGGGGAGCCCACGAAGGTGTAGACGGTGCGGTGGGTGGAGGCCCCGGGGTCAACGTCCAGCAGGCTGCAGCCCCGCGTGCTGGAGATGGCCCCCGAGATGGCGTCAATAACCTACACACACACACGCACGCGCACACGCACGCACGCACGCACGCACGCACGCACACGCACACACACGTACACGCACGCGCACGCACGTACACGCACGCAGACACACGCACGCACACGCACACGCACACGCACAGACACACGCACGCACGCACACACACACACACACACACAAACACACACACACACACACAAACACACGCACAAACACACACACACATGCGCGCACGCACGCACACACATACGCACAAACACACCCACACACACACACACACACGCACAAAACACACACACGCATGCACAGATGCTCACACGCACAGATGTACGCACGTACACACACATAGATGCACGCACGCACACACACACATGTACGCACACACACACGCAGACAGACACATAAGTACACACGCACACACACACAGATCAATGCACACGCACAGATGCTCACACGCACGCACACAAACACACACACACACACTGTATCATATACCATACTGTCACTTACACGCACCAAATAAAGTACTAACTATAACACACTTTAAGACACTATAACAGACTATACAATAAAGACTCTTACCTTTTTGTCTCGACCCTCTGAGAAGTTTGGAACACATTCAACAAGTTGAGCCATGATGTCCTACTACCTCCCTACTAACTCACTACTACCTCACTACTAAGTCACTACTACCTTCACTACGTCACTATTAGGCCACTACTACGTTCAGTACTTCACCACTGCGTCACTTTTACGTCACTCCTACGTTCAGTACTACTTCACTCCTCTGTCCACCTCTTGTTCAGTCCACTCCTTGACTCTGCAGAGAAGAGAAAACTCAGAGGTACAGACCAGAGCAGCAGAGCACAGAGCAACAGACCAGAGCAGCAGAGCACAGAGGAACAGACCAGAGCGGTAGAGAGGAACAGACCAGAGCAGCAGAGAGCAACAGACCAGAGCAGCAGAGAGAAGCAGACTAGACCAGCAGAGCGCAGAGGGACAGACCATAGCAGTAGAGAGCAGATACAGAGGCCAGCCCAGCAGAGCTCTCTAATGATTAACTTCAGAGTGTGGGTCAGCTGCCTCCCAGTTCAGCGTTCAATCCGCAGCCAACATTCCTCAACTATTAGTCCAGCAGGCGTACCATACTACCAGTACCCCCCCCAGTCCACCGGTATGGACCAGTGTAGTTCAGTGTAGTTAGCCAGTGTGGATGGCATACCACCAGTAAAGTTCACCAGTATGGATGAAATACCACCAGTATAGTTCATACAACCAGTACAGTTCACCAATATGGATGGTTTAGGTTACGAAATGCCCCCTTGTACGACGGCCTGTGATCGCTTGGCATTCTATGCACATCAACGTCAAACAAACAGGCCTGACCAATCAGTGATTAACCTCAAACAAACAGGCCTGACCAATCAGTGATTAACCTCAAACAAACAGGCCTGACCAATCAGTGATTAACGTCAAAGGTAACCCCGCTCTCTGCCACTAGGTGGCGGTGCAGCGCTGTTTGCAAGACAGCGCTGTTTGCAAGAGACTGTTCTCCAACCAGGAGACGTTTCCTCAACCAGGAGACGGTTCCTCAACCAGGAGACGGTTCCTCAACCAGGAAACGGTTCCTCAACCAGGAGACGGTTCCTCAACCAGGAGCCGGTTCAACCAGGAGCCGGTTCCTCAACCAGGAAACGGTTCCTCAACCAGGAGACGGTTCCTCAACCAGGAGACGGTTCCTCAACCAGGAGACGGTTCTCCATCCAGAAGGCGGTTTTCATGTTGGGACTCAAGTCCTGAGGTTAAGGGTTAAGGGTTAAGGGTTAAGGGTGAAGTGGTGTTCGTTCAGGGACGGTCGGAGCGGGATCCAATGGGAATGAGCCTCAGAGTGAAGCCTCTTCTACTCGTCCAAACACGGCCTGCAGAGCGTCACAGCTGGAGCTGATAGAGCTGTGTTACCCCTCAGGAAGAGCTAGTTAGGGAGGTTAGGGTTAGTTAGGGAGGTTAGGGTTATTTAGGGAGGTTAGGGTTAGTTAGGGAGGTTAGGGTTAGTTATGGAGGTTAGCTTAGGGTTATTTAGGGAGGTTAGGGTTAGTTATGGAGGTTAGCTTAGGGTTTGTTAGGTAAGGGTTAGTTAGGGAGGTTAGGGTTATTTAGGGAGGTTAGGGTTAGTTATGGAGGTTAGCTTAGGGTTAGTTAGGGAGGTTAGGTAAGGGTTATTTAGGGAGGTTAGGTTAGGGTTAGTTAGCTAGGCTGAGGGGGTTCCCCTGTTCCCTGGAACCCCTGGCTGAGGGGGGGAAAGAGAGAGAGAGAGAGAGAGAGAGAGAGAGAGAGAGAGAGAGAGAGAGAGAGAGAGAGAGAGAGAGAGAGAGAGAGAGAGAGAGAGAGAGCGCGCCCTGGTGTCTGGCTAGGTGAAAGCAGAGATTCATGTCCTCCCTGACTCATCTGTTGATGCTTTTCACATGGATGTTCGCCCTGCCAAGGCCTAGACCTCCTCCCTCCTCTGTCCTTTTCCCGTCCTCTCTTCTCTCCTTATTTTCTATCCTCTCCTCCTTTCCTCACCTCTCTCCTCTCTCCCCCTTTCCTCTCCTCTCCTCTTTCCTCACCTCTCTTCTCTCCTCCTCTCCTCTCCTCTCTCCTCCTCTCATTTCTCCTCTCCTCTCCTCTCTCCTCTCCTCTCTCCTCTTCTCTCCTCCTCTCCTTTCTCCTCTCCTCTCTCCTCTCTTCTCTCCTCTCCTCTCTCCTCTCTTCTCTCCTCCTCTCCTCTCCTCTCTCCTCTCTTCTCTCCTCTCCTCTCTCCTCTCTTCTCTCCTCCTCTCCTCTCCTCTCCTCTCTCCTCCTCTCCTCTCCTCTCTCCTCTCCTCTCCTCTCTCCTCTCTTCTCTCCTCCTCTCCTTTCTCCTCTCCTCTCTCCTCTCTTCTCTCCTCTCCTCTCTCCTCTCTTCTCTCCTCCTCTCCTCTCCTCTCCTCTCTCCTCCTCTCCTCTCCTCTCTCCTCTCCTCTCCTCTCCTCTCTCCTCTCTTCTCTCCTCCTCTCCTTTCTCCTCTCCTCCTCTCCTCTCCTCTCCTCTCCTTTCTCCTCTCCTCTCTCCTCTCCAGCTCTGCTCCACCTGGAGAAAACTGTGGTCGTACTGGATAGCTTTTAGTAGAACCAGTATGAGATTGTGTTTGTACTGGTCAGTCCCCAGTAGAGCGAGCAGCAGACTGTGGTTGTACTCGGAAGCTCCCAATAGAAACATTATAAGGCTGATACTACTGGGTAGTCTCCAGTAGAAAAGACTCTGTCGCTATCTGGACCAAATTGGACCAACCCTACCAGATCAGTTTTGTAACGATGAGTTTAAACAATTCGGCTCATCCAATAAGAAGCCTTGAGGACAAGCTGTATAACAGACACTTAGCAGCAGCTAGCACCCCTAGCGTCCTTAAATTTGTTCCTTTAGTGGAACATTTCCTACTTCCTGTCATACCCGGAAGTGAACTTAAGTACGACCAGGGGTTTAATTTGTCCTGCATACACAACTAACTTACTCAACTAACCACTTTAAACCTTGCTTTAAAACTTCCTTAAAGCTTAATAAAGGATACCACGAAAACCCTGGGGTCTTTTATCTTTGATTGTTTTTTATTATCAGAAAATCCACTTAAGAGTTTGAGTGCATTGGAAGACACATCCTCCAACATCCAAGGGAATAAAACGTGCATGTTGTTTGCAGAGGAGGTGGGAATAATGTGATTTACAAAAATGTTGTGAAAAAATAGACATCCTCTCCATTTACAGAGAATACATTTCTGTTGTGCAAAGCGTGGAAGGGGGACACTGACTGGCCCCCCTGTCAGCTCAAAGTACTGGGTACACTGGGACGCTCCCTGTAAAACCAGGAGCAGACTCTGGTTGTACTGGGAAGCTTCCTGTACAACCACCAGAACCCTCTCAACCGGAACCTTCTGGTCTCGAGGACCAGGTCCACCCGTAGAACCGGCTGGTCTAGAACCATCCTGATATTAACCCACTTGGCGGTAGTACAAGGTACTACATATTCCTCCGTGTACAAGTACACGCTATAGATCCATACTAGTCTCCTGATAGTTCTGTCTGTATTTACAACACCAGGTCTCGGGAGGGACTCAGGAAGTGACAAAATCCTCCACTTCCTGTCTCGGGGGCGGGTCTACCAGCGGCCCGGGATGGGCGTCCCGCACTCGTACCAGGACACGTAGCCGGCGGGGGCGCCGGCGCCCAGCGGCCCCAGGCGGACGGGCTCCTGCCGCGCGGCCCGGTAGAACCCTGGACAGGGCAGAGACCCTGGTTACCACGGTGACCCTCAACATCACGCAACGGGCAAGGACCCCTGTTACCACGGTGATCCGCAACATGATGCAACCGGGCGAAGACCCCGGTTACCGCGGTGACCCTCAACATCAACATCACACAACGGGCAGATACCCCGGTTACCACGGTGACCAACACCATCACACAACAGGCCAAGGACCCCTGTTACCACGGTGACCCGCAACATCAGCCAACAGGCAGAGACCCCGGTAACCGCGGTTACCCGCACCATCACGCAGCGGAGGAAAAGGCCCCGGTTACCACGGTAAGGGTAACAAGGGGCTGTGAGGGGCTCTGGAGGGCGAGGGTCACCTGTGCGCTGAGGCAGCTGTTGGGGGCGGAGCTGTGGGCCGGTCCTCCCGTCCAGGAAGGAGTCCACGAACTGACAGTGGTCCTCTCCGAAGCCCGCCTCGTCCCCGATGTCGTAGAACTGACCTGGACAGACCGCCACCGCCGTCACCACCATCACCACCATCACCACCACCATCACCACCACCCCTTCCTGGTCCAGAGGGACCTGTCTCTGGACTGTCTAACCCTACCTGCTCCTCACTGCCCTGTGTCACCAGGTGTGTTACCTGTGAGCGAGTCACTCAGGTAGATCTTGTAGCGCAGCGAGTTGCAGAGCTGCACGCCCACAAACTTGCGGTACCAGGTGCGCTTGACGTACTGCTGGCCGGTACAGTCAGAGGGCGGCTCCGTCCGGAACGGGAACCGCGTCCAGATGGCGTCTTTACCTGAACCCCGCCCACCAGGAGGGTTAGACAGTAGACAGGTCGTTAAGGAGCAGGTAGGGGTTAGACAGTACAGAGACAGGTCGTTAAGGAGCAGATAGGGGTTAGACAGTACAGAGAGGTCATTAAGGAGCAGGTAGGGGTTAGACAGTACAGAGACAGGTCATTAAGGAGCAGGTAGGGGTTAGACAGTACAGAGACAGGTCATTAAGGAGCAGGTAGGGGTTAGACAGTACAGAGACAGGTCATTAAGGAGCAGGTAGGGGTTAGACAGTACAGAGACAGGTCATTAAGGAGCAGGTAGGGGTTAGACAGTACAGAGAGAGGTCATTAAGGAGCAGGTTGGGGTTAGACAGTACAGAGACAGGTCATTAAGGAGCAGGTAGGGGTTAGACAGTACAGAGACAGGTCATTGAGGAGCAGGTAGGGGTTAGACAGTACAGAGACAGGTCATTAAGGAGCAGGTAGGGGTTAGACAGTACAGAGAGGTCATTAAGGAGCAGGTAGGGGTTAGACAGTAGAGAGACAGGTCATTAAGGAGCAGGTAGGGGTTGGACAGTACAGAGACAGGTCATTAAGGAGCAGGTAGGGGTTAGACAGTACAGAGAGGTCATTAAGGAGCAGGTAGGGGTTAGACAGTAGAGAGACAGGTCATTAAGGAGCAGGTAGGGGTTGGACAGTGCAGAGACAGGTCATTAAGGAGCAGGCAGGGGTTGGACAGTACAGAGACAGGTCATTAAGGAGCAGGCAGGGGTTAAACAGTACAGAGACAGGTCATTAGAGCAGGCAGGGGTTAGACAGTAAAGAGACAGGTCATTAAGGAGCAGGTAGGGGTTAGACAGTACAGAGACAGGTCATTAAGGAGCAGGTAGGGGTTAGACAGTACAGAGACAGGTCATTGATGAGCAGCTGGGGTTAGACATTACAGGTCATTTGGGGTTATTCTGTGTAAGTAGGTTTTCAGAGACGAGGACTCACCAGAGGCATTCTCACTCACGCGTGGGTCAGCTGAGAGAGAGAGAGAGAGAGAGAGAGAGAGAGAGAGAGAGAGAGAGAGAGAGAGAGAGAGAGAGAGAGAGAGAGAGAGAGAGAGAGAGAGAGAGAGAGAGAGACAGAGACAGAGACAGAGACAGAGACAGAGAGATCATTGGGGACCAGTAGGTTGTGGTTCTATGTAGTCAGTACCTAGGACGTCAATATTGTACCCAGGGTTCAAAGGTCGTACCTGACTCTGTGCTGAAGGTCACCGGCTCACTTGGGGGTCCGGCTCCAAGGTCATTCTTAGGTTTCACCTTGAATGCATAACTAGAGAGAGAGAGAGAGAGAGAGAGAGAGAGAGAGAGAGAGAGAGAGAGAGAGAGAGAGAGAGAGACGGTTCTACTGGTTCTTATCTTCTCCTGGTTCAAAGGTTCTAGGTGTCCTGGTTCTAGGTGTCCTGGTTCTAGGGTATGCTGGTTCTAGGGTGTCCTGGTTCTAGTGTCTCATGGTTCTAGGTGTCCTGGTTCTAGGTGTCCTGGTTCTAGGGTATGCTGGTTCTAGGGTGTCCTGGTTCTAGTGTCTCATGGTTCTAGGTGTCCTGGTTCTAGGTGTCCTGGTTCTAGGTGTCCTGGCTCTAGGTGTCCTGGTTCTACGTGTCCTGGTTCTAGCCTGTGCTGGTTCTAATGCCTCATGGTTCTAGGTGTCCTGGTTCTAGGTGTCCTGGTTCTAGGTGTCCTGTTTCTAGTGTCTCATGGTTCAAGGTGTCCTGGTTCTAGGTGTCCTGGTTCTAGGTGTCCTGGTTCTAGGGTGTCCTGGTTCTAGTGTATCATGGTTCAAGGTGTCCTGGTTCTAGTGTCTCATGGTTCAAGGTGTCCTGGTTCTAGGTGTCCTGGTTCTAGGTGTCCTGGTTCTAGGTGTCCTGGTTCTAGGTGTCCTGGTTCTAGGTGTCCTGGCTCTAGCTGTCCTGGTTCTAGTGTCTAATGGTTCAAGGTGTCCTGGTTCTAGGTGTCCTGGTTCTAGGAGTCCTGGTTCTAGGTGTCCTGGTTCTAGGGTACCTGCTCTCAGGCCGGAGGTTCTCCACCACCGTGTGCGTCTGGTCGGTCGTCAGGACGGACACCTCCTCTCCGTCCGGTCCCGTTGCGGTGGAGATGACCTCGTACTCTGGGGAGAAAGGTGACGTCGTCAACGCCCGTGGTCGGAACAGCAGCCGCGGAACCAGCTCTGAAGAACATCTGTTATGAGGAACATCTGGTGCGGGCCCCCCACTGAGGGCTGGGTGAGGGGAGCACGGGGTGTCTGGGGAACATCTGGCCCCCCACTGAGGGCGGGGTGGTGGGAGCATGGGGTGTCTGGGGAACATCTTGAATGTGGGCGTGGAGCTCAGCAGCATGCGGAACGTTAACCGGTCCTCCATCTACTGGTGCAGAACGTCAACACTCAGCGCTCCGTGTAGAGGCTGAGGACAGGACGGGAGCTGGGTTCTCCTGGTCCGACCCAGCTGGGTTCTCCTGGTCCGACCCAGCTGGGTTCTCCTGGTCCGACCCAGCTGGGTTCTCCTGGTCCGACCCAGCTGGGTTCTCCTGGTCCGACACAGCTGGGTACTCCTGGTCCGACCCAGCTGGGTTCTCCTGGTTCTAGCCCGGGTTTGGTACTCTAACTGTTTTTTTTTTAGTTTATATAATTTGTGTTTGAAATTGTAAATAATTATACTTGAAGAAAATACTTTTGTTTTGAGAATTATTTTCCTTATAGTGTGGTTCTCTAAACTGGTTGTGGTTCTTTAACCCGGGTGTGGTTCTATAACCCGGGTGTGGTTCTCTAACCCGGGTGTGGTTCTATAACCCGGGTGTGGTTCTCTAACCCGGATGTGGTTCAACAACCCGGGTGTGGTTCTCTAACCCGGGTGTGGTTCTCTAACCCGGGTGTGGTTCTCTAAACCGGTGATGGTTCTATAACTTTGGTGGTGGTTCTCTAACCTTGGGTGTGGTTGTCCGTGTTCTTCCAGTCCAGGATGATGAAGGAGGGGCATCCCTCCACCGTTACCACGGTGAGGTTAGAGGGCGGGGCCTGGGGTGGCGTGCTGGCGTCTGATTCGCCGGGCTTCTCTCCGGGGAAGAAGAGGAGGGAGGAGGTGACGGAGCAGGGCTCCTCAGGCCTCTTGTCCGTCTTGTACACCACGTGAGGGGCTGGGTGGAGTCAGGGTGGAGAACAGGGAGGAGTCAGGGAGGAGTCATGGAGGAGGGAGGAGTCAGGGTGGAGGCAGGAGGTCAGGGTGTCTTATAGATACCAGGTCCTACCTAGAAAAGGTCTCACATAGAATTAATTATACAGAACAGGCTCCATGTAGAGCAGGCTTTAATACTGGTCGAGAGCAATATTTCTTTCCTCACCAACGAAGCGTTTCTTCCCCAGGGCATCCAGGTCTGAGTTGGGCTGAGAGCTGAACATCTCTGACTCCTCCCAGAGATCCAATCTACTGGCTGATGAGATGAGGAAATACATATCGTTAGCTTAGTGTTAACGTCTGAAACACACACAGCTAGCTTAGTGTGTACGTCTGAAACACACACAGCTAGCTGAGTGTATACGTCTAAAACACACACAGCTAGCTGAGTGTGTACATCTGAAACACACACAGCTAGCTTAGTGTGTACGTCTGAAACACACGCAGCTAGCTGAGTGTGTACGTCTGAAACACACACAGCTAGCTGAGTGTATACGTCTGAAACACACATAGCTAGCTGACTGTAAACGTCTGAAACATTAGTTTACATGAAAACCATGTTCATTGTTAATGTGCCCTTATTGTTACATGTTAGCACTGTTTCTATAATGGCAGATGTATATGTAGAGGACAAGGCTACCCATACTGCTGGTGGTGGTGGTGGGGTTGGTGGTGGTGGTGGGGGTGGGGTTGGTGGTGGGGATGGTCCTGGTGATCTGTCTCTCCTCCTGCGCCTTTGGCCTTGGCGTCACAGCGGGAAGGTTGGGCTTCACCCCCGACAACCTCTCCGTCTGCTTCCAGTGGCTGAGCTGGTCTGCACAGGAGACAGATCCTAACTGCTCGGTCATCGGCTTATTGGCCTTTCACACATGAAGTCCAGAAGAGCTCCGGGGAATCTGGTCCGGAGTTGGTCCGGAGTTGATCCGGAGCCGCCCTCTCACAGGCAACACACAGCCGGAGATCAGCAGCGTCAGATGTGTTCACACACACTGGGGGTGCTCCGGATACCTCAGATGTGTTCACACACACTGGGTGTGCTCCGGACACCTCAGATGTGTTCACACACACTGGGGGTGCTCCGGACACCTCAGATGTGTTCACACACACTGGGGGTGCTCCGGACACCTCAGATGTGTTCACACACACTGGGGGTGCTCCGGACACCTCAGATGTGTTCACACACACTGGGGGTGCTCCGGACACCTCAGGTCAGGCCTGGTGCCTGGGCGAGCGAGTAGGAGAGCGACGGGAAGCAAGAAGAACGCAGCGGGAGTCGCAGTGTGTCACTCTCCGTAACGCTGACCCTTCCTGCGATGGGTCAGTGACACCGTCATTCAGATGTGTTCGCAGTATCACCACAAGAGTGGAAGGCAGAAAGGAGTCGGAACTTAAAATACAGACGAGAAGAGCAAAGTGAGAAGCAGCTGCACTGCGTTCTCCCGATCGATGGTTCACAGACTCAGCGGTTCACCTTTGTCTCCAAGTTCGCCCACCAGGTTAGGGATCTGGTCGACTGGGATCGCAGGACGGACAGGATATCCTGTACGGGAGGACAGACAGCTGGACGTCAGAACCAAACCTGGAACTGGACTCCTACATAAAGCGGAACTGTACACCGGTATAGACTAGACTGTACACCTGTATAGACTCTACTGTAATCTTGTATAGACTATTCCTCTGCATAGAGCATTGGTTATGGGTACCGGACTCAGTGCCTTTGGATGCACCTTGTCTTTATGAGGACAGAACAGGGAAGAACGTCTAGTGTGGCTAAATGTTCCAGGGGAATACCTTATCTATTGCCGTGGATAGTGTTCTTCTCTCAGCCAAACACCTGCTGCAAAACCTGCTGAAACCTTCCTTCATGAACCTGTAGCCCATCGACCCGCCTCTCCCAAGAGACCACCTTCTGCCAATCAACACATTGATCCAGAGCTAAACCTAGTGCACACATACATACAACACAAACTACGTACATGTACCATCTAGTACTAGGATGATGGGAGCACCATGGCTGTGCCATGTAGTACGAGTGCCATCTGACCTGTCTGTAGAACTGGTACCGTCTAGAGTACTCATGCTGCAGTACCAGCACCAGCAGTACTAGTACCATGGCTAAAGGTTTTGCCAAGATTTTGCAGTTCAGGAACACGGCTGCTAATTATCATTTTGTTTTCTTCGCCAAGGATGTTTCCCAGCCAATTATTCAATCCTCAGGCTAATTGACTTTCTTGGTTTAATAAATGTGTCTTTTTCTGAAGCGCTCCGTTGAAACATGTTGGATGCTCCCCTACGACTCATAGGAGGCCCGGGGAGGTCATTAGAATCACAAGCTGGCTTGGATCCACTGCATTCCAACGCATTTCCTCCGGTCTCCTGCATCAGAACAAGCTGACAATACGCACAACATTACCATCCTAACCTCTGGAGAGACCAGGAGGTCTATTGAGCGACCAGAACCTCTGGAGAGACCAGGAGGTCTCCTGATGGACCAGAACCTCTGGAGAGACCAGGAGGTCCCTGATGGACCGGAACCTCTGGAGAGACCAGGAGGTCTATTGAGCGACCAGAACCTCTGGATAGTCCAGGAGGTCTCCTGATGGACCAGAGCCTCTGGAGAGACCAGGAGGTCTATTGATGGACCAGAACCTCTGGAGAGACCAGGAGGTCTATTGATGGACCAGAACCTCTGGAGAGACCAGGAGGTCCCTGATGGACCAGAACCTCTGGAGAGACCAGGAGGTCCCTGATGGACCAGAACCTCTGGAGAGACCAGGAGGTCTATTGAGCGACCAGAACCTCTGGAGAGACCAGGAGGTCTCCTGATGGACCAGAACCTCTGGAGAGACCAGGAGGTCCCTGATGGACCGGAACCTCTGGAGAGACCAGGAGGTCTATTGAGCGACCAGAACCTCTGGAGAGACCAGGAGGTCTCCTGATGGACCAGAACCTCTGGAGAGACCAGGAGGTAAATTGATGGACCAGAACCTCTGGAGAGACCAGGAGGTCCCTGATGGACCAGAACCTCTGGAGAGACCAGGAGGTCTCCTGATGGACCAGAACCTCTGGAGAGACCAGGAGGTCTATTGATGGACCAGAACCTCTGGAGAGACCAGGAGGTCCTTGATGGACCAGAACCTCTGGAGAGACCAGGAGGTCTCCTGATGGACCAGAACCTCTGGAGAGACCAGGAGGTCTATTGATGGACCAGAACCTCTGGAGAGACCAGGAGGTCCCTGATGGACCAGAACCTCTGGAGAGACCAGGAGGTCTCCTGATGGACCAGAACCTCTGGAGAGACCAGGAGGTCTCCTGATGGACCAGAAACTCAACGACAATCACAGGTGGTGGAGGGTGGTGTTGACCCTGGCGAGTGGAGGGTGGTGTTTACCGTGAAGGGGTGGAGGGTGGTGTTTTCCCTGGAGGGATGGAGGATGCTTTTTACCCTGGCGAGGCCGGGACCAGACGACGGGGCGAGGGAGGACCAGCGGTCTGAGCGGGTCTCGATTGGCTGGGGAGAGAGGAGGGACTGTTAGCAGGCAGCCATCACAGGACCACCTCACCCAGCAGACCCAGCCAGTGGATCACAGAGCAGCCTCCAGGCTCTGCAGACCCAGCCAGTGGATCACAGAGCAGCCTCCAGGCTCTGCAGACCCAGCCAGTGGATCACAGAGCAGCCTGCAGGCTCTGCAGACCCAGCCAGTGGATCACAGAGCAGCCTGCAGGCTCTGCAGACCCAGCCAGTGGATCACAGAGCAGCCTCAAGGCTCTGCAGACCCAGCCAGTGGATCACAGAGCAGCCTCCAGGCTCTGCAGACCCAGCCAGTGGATCACAGAGCAGCCTCCAGGCTCTGCAGACCCAGCCAGTGGATCACAGAGCAGCCTCCAGGCTCTGCAGACCCAGCCAGTTGATCACAGAGCAACCTTCAGGCTCTGCAGACCCAGCCAGTGGATCACAGAGCAACCTTCAGGCTCTGCAGACCCAGCCAGTGGATCACAGAGCAGCCTCCAGGACCTGCAGACCCAGCCAGTGGATCACAGAGCAGCCTCCAGGATCTAAATGAGGAGACAGGAGGAGACAGGAGGAGGAGACAGGATGAGGAGGCAGGATGAGGTAGTCACCGAAGGAGGTCCGCGGGGAACCAGGGAAGGTCTGATGTTTGATCAGAGAGGAGAGGGGAGGGCGGGTCCGGTTATAAAGAGCTGAAACAGATCAGAGAGCACAGAACCCAGATCAGAGAGCACAGAACCCAAATCAGAGAACACAGATCAGTGAACCCAGATCAGTGAACCCAGATCAGAGAGCACAGAACCCAGATCAGTGAACCCAGATCAGTGAACCCAGATCAGTGGCAGGGGGGTCTGGTGTGGCGGTCTCAGGGTCTCACCTGGTCTTGGAGGGAACATGGCCCGGGGTCCCAAAGGTTTCTGGAACAAGACATAACATGACAGAGCATGACCTAACGTGACCTTACAGGATGTCACGTGACTATGACGCAACATGATGCTATCGAGGTCCCAACCCCCCACCAACCAATCAGAATGCAGATCCTGCGGCGGAGCCTACTCACCAGGGGGCTGGCCGGAGGGCTCCCCATCTGGACGGCCTTCCTCTGGCTCTGATCTGAGAGGAGAACCGGATCTATCATCGACGAGGTCTACTGTGGAACAACCTTCTGTTGTTCTGGTTTTATTGGTTCTACAGGTTCTACTGGTTCTAGTGGTTCTGATGGTTCTGATGGTTCTACTGGTTCTACTGGTTCTAGTGGTTCTGATGGTTCTGATGGTTCTCCTGGTTCTAGTGGTTGTACTGGGTCTGATGGTTTTATTGGTTCAACCGGTCCTAATGGTTCTAGTGGTTCTGCTGGTTCTAGTGGTTGTACTAGGTCTGATGGTTTTATTGGTTCTACTGGTCCTAATGGTTCTAGTGGTTCTAGTTGTTGTACTGGTTCTGACGGTTTGACTGGTTCTGCTGATTATATTGGTTTTACTAGATTTACGGATTCTAGTGGTTCTACTGGTTCCAGTAGTTCTACTGTTACTACTGGTTCTACTGGTCCTCTCCTCTGGTCCCCTGGTCCTCTCCTCTGGTCCCCTGGTCCCCTCTCCCCTGGTCCTCTGGTCCCCTGGTCCTCTGGTCCCCTGGTCCTCTGGTCCCCTGGTCCCCCTCTCCCCTGGTCCCCTCTCCCCTCTCCCCTGGTCCCCTCTCCCCTGGTCCCCCTCTCCCCTGGTCCCCTGGTCCCCTCTCCTCTGGTCCTCTCCCCTGGTCCCCCTCTCCCCTGGTCCCCCTCTCCCCTGGTCCCCTCTCCCCTGGTCCCCCTCTCCCCCCTCCCCTGGCCCCCGGTCCCGTCCTCACCTCCCGGCCCGGTGCTGTGGAGCAACGGGGCGCTCCAGGGCCCGTGGCGCTGCCCCCTGCTGGCGCGGACCCTGAACTCGTAGCGGGAGGCGGGCCGCAGCCCGGCCAGCACCGCGGCCGCCGTGGGGCTGCTCTGGTGGGCCCAGGGCCCCCCCCGCAGGCGGTACCGCACCGTGTAGAACCTGCAGCGCACAGGGGGGCTCTGGTGGGGGGGGGTGGGGGTGGGTGTGCGCGTGCGTGCGTGTGTGTGTGTGTGTGCGCGCGCGCGCGTGCGCGTGTGTCTCACCCCTCCTCCAGACACTCCTCCATGACTTCCCCCTCCCTTTGGGGCTCCAGCCCCCAGGAGAGGAACACCGCCGTGGGGCTCAGAGAGCCGGCCACCAGGGGGGGGTCCAGGGCCGCCACGCCTACACACACACACACACACACACACACACACACACACACACACACACACACACACACACACACACACACACACACACACACACACACACACACACACACACACACACACACACACACACACATTTATGATGTAGTCAAATGGTAAATAGGAAGAGAGAGACAGACAGACAGACAGACAGACAGACAGACAGACAGACAGACAGACAGACAGACAGACAGCTCTACCTGTGCAGTGTTTCTCCACAGGCTTGCGAGGGACAGGTCTGACGGCCAGCAGGTACTTTGGCTCCGCCTCTGAAACAGAAGCAGGTCAACATCATCATCCATCCCTCCTCAGGGTCCCGCCCACCTCCACATGGGGCCCCGCCCACCTCCACCAGGGTCCCGCCCCCCTCCACATGGGGCCCCGCCCACCTCCACCAGGGTCCCGCCCCCCTCCACATGGGGCCCCGCCCACCTCCACCTTTAGACCTTCAGAGACCCCCCCCCTCACCCGTCTCCAGCTGGTAGGGGGCGCCGTGGGCGGGCAGCGTGACGAGGGTGGTGGCGCCGGGCTGGCGGCCGTAGCCCAGCAGGAAGCCCTCCAGCACCGCCGCCGGGTCGGGGAGCAGGAACTGCAGCACCACCGTGTCCCCACTCACACTGATACGCACCCGCACTGGGGGGATAGACAGTGGGCCGTCAGAGGAGCAGGCAGGGGTTAGACAGTACTGACAGGTCATTAAGGAGCAGGTAGGGGTTAGACAGTACTGACAGGTCATTAAGGAGCAGGTAGTGGTTAGACAGTACAGAGACAGGTCATTAAGGAGCAGGTAGGGGTTAGACAGTACAGAGACAGGTAGGGGTTAGACAGTACAGAGACAGGTCATTAAGGAGCAGGCAGGGGTTAGACAGTACTGACAGGTCATTAAGGAGCAGGTAGGGGTTAGACAGTACTGACAGGTCATTAAGGAGCAGGTAGGGGTTAGACAGTAAAGAGACAGGTCATTAAGGAGCAGGCAGGGGTTAGACAGTACTGACAGGTCATTAAGGAGCAGGTAGGGGTTAGACAGTACTGACAGGTCATTAAGGAGCAGGTTGGGGTTAGACAGTACAGAGACAGGTCATTAAGGAGCAGGTATGGGTTAGACAGTACAGAGACAGGTCATTAAGGAGCAGGTAGGGGTTAGACAGTAGGCAGGTCATTAAGGAGCAGGTAGGGGTTAGACAGTACAGAGACAGGTCATTCAGGAGCAGGTAGGGGTTAGACAGTACAGAGAGGTCATTAAGGAGCAGCTAGGGGTTAGACAGTACAGAGACAGGTCATTAAGGAACAGGTAGGGGTTAGACAGTACAGAGACAGGTCATTAAGGAGCAGGTAGGGGTTAGACAGTACAGAGACAGGTCATTAAGGAGCAGCTAGGGGTTAGACAGTACAGAGACAGGTCATTAAGGAGCAGGTAGGGGTTAGACAGTACAGAGACAGGTCATTCAGGAGCAGGTAGGGGTTAGACAGTACAGAGACAGGTCATTAAGGAGCAGGTAGGGGTTAGACAGTAGAGACAGGTCATTAAGGAGCAGGTAGGGGTTAGACAGTACAGAGACAGGTCATTAAGGAGCAGGTAGGGGTTAGACAGTACAGAGACAGGTCATTAAGGAGCAGGTAGGGGTAAGACAGTACAGAGACAGGTCATTAAGGAGCAGGTAGGGGTTAGACAGTAGAGAGACAGGTCATTAAGGAGCAGGTAGGGGTTATACAGTACAGAGACAGGTCATTAAGGAGCAGGTAGGGGTTAGACAGTACAGAGACAGGTCATTAAGGAGCAGGTAGGGGTTAGACAGTACAGAGACAGGTCATTAAGGAGCAGGTAGGGGTTAGACAGTAGGGACAGGTCATTAGGAGCGACCGTCAGGGACTGGGCCTCTGAGGATAGCGGGCGGGGGTGCATTCCGAGCAGGGGCCCAGTGGGGATGGAACCGCCAACGCTGTGCAGGAGGGGCCGATGCCCGGGGCGGTAGAGGACCCCAGTGTGCTCGCACAGTCCATAAGTACAGCCTTATACCTTAAGTAGAAGCGTATGTGAACAATGTACCAGTTACACACACACGTACACACACACGTACACACACACGTACACACATACGTACACACATACGTCAGTTTGGGAGAAATGTTTTGGTTTAGAGTAGAAACACTAACCTACCAAAGTCCCCTCTCCTCTCTCCTCACCTCCTCCTCCCCTGCCCTCCTCTCCTCTCTCCTCTCCTCTCCTCTCCTCTCCTCCTGTCCTCTCCTCCCCTCCTCTCCTCTCCTCACCTCTCTCCTCTCCTCTCCTCTCCTCTCCTCCCCTCCTCTCCTCTCCTCTCCTCTCTCCTCTCCTCCTCTCCCCTCCCCTCCTCCACTCCTCTCCTCCCCTCCTCTCCTCTCTCCTTCTCTCCTCACCTCTCCTCTCTCCTCCCCCAAACACCCACAACATTCCAGACTTTACTGGCCTCTACCTACATGGACACATACAGACACACACACACACACATAAACACACAGACACACACACACACACACACGTATACACACATACAGACACACACACACACACATAAACACACAGACACACACACACACACACACGTATACACACATACAGACACACACACACACACACACACACACACACACACACACACACACACATAAACACACAGACACACACACACACACACGTATACACACACACACACACACACACTTATACACACACACACACACACACACGTATACACACACACACACACACACACACACACACACACACACACACACACACACACACACACACACACACACACACACACACACACACACACACACACACACACTTATACACACACACACACACACACACACACACACACACACACACACTTATACACACACACACACACACACACACACACACACACACACACACACACACACACACACACACACACACACACACACACACACACACACACACACACACGTATAAACACACACGTGCAAACACATATGCATGCAACAACATGAAAAACTTTCAGGAAAGCCTTACAATGGAAGGACACCACACAGGGACGCACACACTACATGTACACAAAGACTAACACACTACATGTACACCCAAGGACTAACACACTACATGTACACACAGGGACTCACACACTTCATGTACACAAACACATGCATGTTTACACACAGATGAACGTGCACAAAAACACGATATGTGTGAAGTGTCCGTTGTCAGGGCTCACCGGACGCTCAGTCGTCACGGAAACAGGTTGACTCACACACACACCCACACACACACACACGCACGCACTAACACAAGCACGCAGGTACACAAACACACACACTCAAACCCTGTTGTGGAATGTATCTTGTCGATACTTTAGTTAAAAAAAGTATCATTACTCCCTCTCTGTCTCTCTCTGTGTCTCTCTCTCTCTCTGTGTCTCTCTCTCTCTCTGTGTCTCTCTGTCTCTCTCTGTGTCTCTCTCTGTGTCTCTCTCTCTCTCTCTCTCTGTGTCTCTCTCTCTCTCTGTGTCTCTCTCTCTCTCTGTGTCTCTCCCTCTCTCTCTCTCATTCTCTCTCTCTGTCTCTCTGTGTGTCTCTCTCTGTGTCTCTCCCTCTCTCTCATTCTCTCTCTCTGTGTGTGTCTCTCTCTCTCTCTCTTCCTATTTCAGTGCATATCTATGTCTCTCGCCCACCTCTCTCTCAGTGCGGGTCTATGTCTCTCGCCCACCTCTCTCTCAGTGCGGGTCTATGTCTCTCGCTCACCTTGCTCTCCGGGGATGCTGTCGACCAGCAGAAGTCCACACAGCAGCAGGAGGATGCAGAGGACGGTTCCCATGGCAACGGGCAGTCCAAGCCTGTCTGTCTCTGTGTGTGGGTGTGTGTCTCTGTTGGTGTGAGTGTGTTTCTCTGTTGGTGTGTGTGTGTGCGTCTCTCTCTCTCTGTTGTGTGTGTGTGTGTCTCTGTTGGTGTGTGTGTGTGCGTCTCTGTTGGTGTGTGTGTGTGTGCTGAGTGTAGACCCAGTGTGTTGTGGAGGAAGACGACTACAGCAGCATCGCTACACACTGAGGGAGGAGCACCCCCCTCTCCCTCTCTCCCTCTCTCCCTCCCTCTCATATGTTTCTGTTTCTGCACAATAGCACGTGTAACTGTCACTGGTTGTAACATGTACAACTCTGTTCCACACACACACCCCCCCGTGGTCCGATCCTGTGTTTAACTCTGGATCCTGGGAGGTCCTGTAGTCCTGCCAAGAGGCCCCTCCTCTTGGCATCAGGACAAGTCCATGGCCCCACCAGGAGACCACGCCCCCACCAGGAGACCACGCCCCCTGCCTGGAACAGTGGTGAGAGAGAGAGAGCGGGGAGGAGAGAGAGAGAACACATGCCACTACATGCAGCCGTGCACACCCCTGACGTGCACACCCCTGACGTGCACACCCTTGACCGTGCACACCATTGACATGCACTAGCTAGATGTAACGGGTTCTGGGGACGGTTGTAATGGGAGAGGAGAAGAGGAGAGGAGAGGAGAGGGAGAGAGGAGATGAGAGGGAGAGAAGAGGAGAGGAGAGGAGAGGAGAGGAGAGGGAGAGAGGAGATGAGAGAGGAGAGGAGAGGAGGAGAGAGGAGGGGCGAGGAGGGGCGAGGAGAGGAGAGAGGAGGGGAGGGGAGAGGAGAGGAGAGGAGAGGAGAGGAGAGGAGAGGAGAGGAGGAGGAGAGAGGAGAGGAGAGGAGAGGAGGAGAGAGGAGGGGGGAGGAGAGGGGAGGAGAGGAGAGGAGGTGATGAGAGGAGGAGGGGAGAGGAGGAGGGGAGAGGAGAGGAGAGGAGAGGAGAGGAGGAGGAGGAGAGGAGGAGGGGAGAGGAGGAGGGGAGAGGGACTCCACCTTCCCCACGACTCCTCAACCCTCCTGCGTGGCTCAGGTGGAGACCTGGACTAGGTCCGGCTATACTATACAGCTTACCACTGTAGTAAGAGAACTAATACTACGTCTGTTAGGTTAATAAAATAAGTGTCGCCATCGTGTTGTGTTTACAAACACCCCCCAGGCCAACCTTAAGTCAAAGATATATTTTATTTTAGGAAACACTTCCTCTGCCTCACGTGAATCCCACTAGCACCCAACGCATACACAACACAACCAAGAAGAAAGAACACAGGACCAGGAAGTGACATCACACACAACCAGGAAGTAGGAAAATACAAAGAACCAGGAAGTGATATCACAAACAACCAGGAAATGACATCACAGAAGCAGGAAGTAAGAAAATACAAAGAACCAGAACGTGATGTAATGCTGCCTTCAAAACAGCTCAGAGGTTCGGAAGCTCTGACGTGTTTTTGCGCAAACCGTCCATTCTTCCGAAATAAGAGTGTTCAGAAAACGCCCCCTAGAAGTTTGTAGGCTAAGACATGAAACCGGAGGTCTCGGGTATCTTTACTTCCGCACAAAACTCCCAGCTTTGTTTGCTTCCAAACCAGGACGCAAAACAATACAATATACGAAAATGAGGCAGGCCCGGAGAACAGTGTAGGTGTCGAATTACATGACTGTACCATCGGTGGTAAATAATAACATATTTAATCACATCACAACTATACACAAACTGAAGCTTTACACCATCACCACCCCCATCGTCCTCCTCCTCTCAAGCCTTTCTGATCCGTGCGTTCGCTGGTATTTGTGGATCACTTGTGTGAGTGGATAGGCTAGTATTTGCTAGCCACCAGCTAACCTTATGTCTCCAAACAAATGCTGAAATAGGATTCATGAATCCCCCTGTTGAAGTACCATAACTTATTACAGACGACATATCCCATCGTGGATAAGTTTGAATCCATGGTAACTACGGCAACAATAGAACATATAGAGCAATATTACGGTGCTACACTACATTAACATTTAGCATTAAACCTTTTAGAGCTGAAGAAGAGATCCTAGAGCAAAAACATATTCAACATAACCCGGAGAAAAAAAAAAGACATTAAACATCGTACATCCGAACAAAAATACATTAATCATCGTACAGGGCAATGAAATCGTATGAAACATCGTACAGCCAACCAGAACCGACACGGGGTATGGGCCGGTGTATCCGGTTCCTCTGATTGGTCGGAGAGGTGGCTGTGAAGCGACAACTCCTGTAAGAACACCGAAGGCACTGGGCGTTACCTCATGGCTGTCCGACCGTCACAGACCGACAGACCAGCGTAGGAACCTAGCCCTACTGTAGTGTTTAGTAGCTGACCAGAGAGCGTCACAGACCAACAGACCAGTGTAGGAACCTAGCCCTACTGTAGTGTTTAGTAGCTGACCAGAGAGCGTCACAGACCAACAGACCAGTGTAGGAACCTAGCCCTACTGTAGTGTTTAGTAGCTGACCAGAGAGCGTCACAGACCAACAGACCAGTGTAGGAACCTAGCCCTACTGTAGTGTTTAGTAGCTGACCAGAGAGCGTCACAGACCAACAGACCAGTGCAGGAAGCTAGCCCTACTGTAGTGTTTAGTAGCTGACCAGAGAACGTCCGATCGCTGTGAGCCTGCCAGTGCGTAGTTCACGTTCTACGAAGTCGTAGAGCATGAAAAGTGTCTGCATAAAAATGTAGCCCCTTTGATTTCCTCTCCTGTCCGCTGATATCACCACGGCAACATGAGACTCCTCCCCTTCCTCGGCAGAGAGGGCGGGTCCAGGGAGTTTGAGCTGGAAGACAAGATGTGAGAATGAGTCGGAGTAAAGTATGAGTTAAGACGTAGTGAGATAAGTATACACCTAGCAGTGAGTACCAGAACATGGGCAGGCTAGGTTAGCATGGAACAGCTAACCAGTCTCTGGACTACAAGTAGGCTAGGTTAGCATGGAACAGCTAACCAGTCTCTGGACTACAAGTAGGCTAGGTTAGCATGGAACAGCTAACCAGTCTCTGGACTACAAGTAGGCTAGGTTAGCATGGAACAGCTAACCAGTCTCTGGACTACAAGTAGGCTAGGTTAGCATGGAACAGCTAACCAGAACCAGAGAACATAGAGCAGTCACCCAGCTCCTGGAGATGACGTAGAACCAGAGAACATAGAGCAGTCACCCAGCTCCTTGAGATGACGTAGAACCAGAGAACATAGAGCAGTCACCCAGCTCCTTGAGATGACGTAAAACCAGAGAACATAGAGCAGTCACTCAGCGCCTGTCGGACGTACCTCAGAGAAACAGCGGGGGCCGGTGGGGTTAGGTGGAGGAGCTCCGTCTGCTGCCCAGAAACCTGAACCACCACCCACAGAAGATTAGTTAGGAGGAGAAGGCGTGAGGTGGAGG
>NC_079415.1:35720246-35730246 GCF_026213295.1 Gadus chalcogrammus | reverse complement strand
CTGTTCACCACCACGCTGCCGTTCTGGAAGTTCAGGATCTCCAGGTTCTGGAAGTTGCTGAGGTTGGACTGCAGGTACGGCACCAGCTGCAGGGGAAGGCAGAGTTATAGCATGCTATCCAGCGCTAACCCAGTCATAGCGTGGTGGCTAAAGCTAACGCTAACCCAGTCATAGCATGGTGGCTAAGGCTAACCCAGTCGTAGCGTGGTAGGTAAAGCTAACCCAGTCATAGCGTGGTGGCTAAGGCTAACGCTAACCCAGTCATAGTACGGTTGCTAATGCTAACACTAACCCAGTCATAGTTTGGTAGCTAACACTAAAGCTAACCCAGTCATAACATGTTGGCTAAGGCTAACCCAGTCATAGCGTGGTGGCTCAGGCTAACCCAGTCGTAGCGTGGTGGCTAAGGCTAACCCAGTCGTAGCGTGGGCGCTCAGGCTAACCCAGTCGTAGCGTGGGGGCTCAGGCTAACGCGGGGCTCAGGCTAACCCAGTCGTAGCGTGGGGGCTCAGGCTAACCCAGTCATAGCGTGGTGACTAAGGCTAACCCAGGCGTAGCGTGGGGGCTCAGGCTAACCCAGGCGTAGCGTGGTGGCTAAGGCTAACCCAGTCGTAGCGTTGGGGCTCAGGCTAACCCAGGCGCAGCGTGGTGGCTAAGGTTAACCCAGTTATAGCGTGGTAGGTAAAGCTAACCCAGTCGCAGCGTGGTGGCTAAGGCTAACTCAGTCGTAGCGTGGGGGCTCAAGCTAACCCAGTCATAGTACGGTCGCTAATGCTAACGCTAACCCTGTCATAGTATTGTAGCTAACACTAACGCTAACCCAGTCATAGCATGGTGGCTAAGGCTAACCCAGTCATAGCGTGGTGGCTAAGGCTAACCCAGTCATAGCGTGGTGGCTAAGGCTAACCCAGTCGTAGCGTGGTGGCTAAGGCTAACCCAGTCGTAGCGTGGTGGCTCAGGCTAACCCAGGCGTAGCGTGGGGGCTCAGGCTAACCCAGGCATAGCGTGGGGGCTCAGGCTAACCCAGGCATAGCGTGGGGGCTCAGGCTAACCCAGGCGTAGCGTGGGGGCTCATGCTAACCTAGGCGCAGCGTGGGGGCTCAGGCTAACCCAGGCATAGCGTGGTGGCTAAGGCTAACCCAGGCGCAGCGTGGGGGCTCATGCTAACCCACCAGGTGGAGAAAGCGCTGCTCCAGGTCCCGGTACTCCGCAGAGCTCTTGTTGAACAGGTCCGTGGAGAACCTCATGTTGGTGACCCTGAGGCTGAAGAACACCGACAGAGCCCTGCCCGGGGCCGTGGGCCGGGCCACCGCCTGCCGCGCCGCCCCGGGCTCCTCCGGGATCCCGCTGCCCTCTACGTCCAGGGGCCGGGTCGGGTCAAAGGTCAGCTCCCCCTCGGGCCCTGAGGGGGGTACCCCGGCGGAGGGTCGGACCCCCTGGACCCCTGGGCCGGGCGTCTCGGTCTGGTTGTTCTCAGCCCAGCCGGAGTGGGACGTCATGTCGTCATGATGACGAGGCTCTGGGAGCTGGTCGTCGTGGAGACGAGACTCTGGGAGCTGGTCGTCGCGGGGAGGAGACTCTTGGACGCGGTCGTCGAGGCGGTCGTCGAGGCGGTCGTCATGGCGAGGAGGCTCCCGGAGTTTCCCCTCGTCGTCCGGCGCCGCGTCCGACACGCGCGTGAACGGGGAGTCCATCTCGGGGGACAGGGAGATGCTGTGCTCGGCGGTCACCTTGACGACCGGTGCGGTCGTGGCAGTCGTCATGGTAACCAGCATGACCTCGTCCTCGACCAGGTCCTCCGGGGACAGGTCGGCCGGGGGTCGCGTGGGCGCCACCGGATGGGCCCCGCCCACACGGTGCTCCGCCAGAACCCCAAAGTCCCCCTGCTGGTCCCCGTCTGGCTGCAGCAGGACGGGTTCTACCTCCACCTCTGGTTCCCCCTCCACCTCTGGTTCCCCCTCCACCTCTGGTTCTACCTCCACCTCTGGCTCCCCCTCCCCCTGTGGTTCTACCTCCCCCTGTGGTTCCACCGCCGCCCCTGGCTCCAGCCCCTCCGTGGACAGAACCTCAGGGTCATGCTGCGTCAGCAGAGGAGGCTGTGGGGAGGCGCTGGGTAGTCCCTCACTGAGGGGGCGGTCTGGACCAACCACAACCTCCCTGGGGTCGGAGGGAACCTCCTCTTCAGAACCATCCACACGGATGTTCTGAGGCTGAGGACCGGAGGAGGAGGCCGGGGCTGGAGTAGAGGCCGGGTCTGGAGTAGAAGGTTCTATAGAAGGAGCAGAAGGTTCTAGAGAAGGAGTAGAGGGTTCTGTAGAAGGAGCAGAAGGTTCTGTAGAAGGAGCAGAAGGTTCTAGAGAAGGAGCAGAAGGTTCTAGAGAAGGAGCAGAAGGTTCTGTAGAAGGAGCAGAAGGTTCTGTAGAAGGAGCAGAAGGTTCTAGAGAAGGAGCAGAAGGTTCTAGAGAAGGAGCAGAAGGTTCTGTAGAAGGAGCAGAAGGTTCTGTAGAAGGAGCAGAAGGTTCTATAGAAGGAGCAGAAGGTTCTAGAGAGAATGGAGGAGGTTCTATAGAAGGAGCAGAAGGTTCTAGAGAATAGGGAGGAGGTTCTGTAGAAGGAGCAGAAGGGTCTAGAGAATAGGGAGGAGGTTCTGTAGAAGGAGCAGAAGGTTCTAGAGAATAGGGAGGAGGTTCTGTAGAAGGAGCAGAAGGTTCTAGAGAAGGAGCAGAAGGTTCTGTAGAAGGAGCAGAAGGTTCTAGAGAATAGGGAGGAGGTTCTGTAGAAGGAGCAGAAGGTTCTAGAGAATGCGCTCCGTTGGGGGAGAAGGGCTCCATGAAGGAGAGGTCTTGGGGGATCCCCGAGGCCCCCAGGGTCTGGCCCAGCATCTCTCTGGGCCGCTGGGCCTGGGTCCACAGCTCGGGGGGGCTGGGGGTGCTGGTGTAGCGCGGGTCTGAGCCGAGGTCCTGGGTGATCACCACCGGGCCCTGCGGGGCCCCGGTGGTGCCGTCGGGGCCCTCCTCTGGGGCCTCCTCCTCCAGGTCCGGGGGGGGGAGGCCCTCGTAGAAGGCCCCCCCCCTGGAGTCCAGCGGGGGGGTCCAGGCCTCCAGGCCGCTGCCCGCCCCGTCCCCCGAGGAGCCTCCAGAGGCCCCCTCCTCCAGGGCCCCCGAGGGCCCAGCCGAGGGCCCCGGGGCGGGGGGGCCCGGGGCATCAACCCCTCTGACCGGGGCCGGGAGGCTGCTGAAGAGGAAGCCCTCATCGTCCAGGCCTCCAGCATCTAGGAACCAGGAGCCAAGGAGGTGAGACAGGGACCCAGGAGACAAGGAGGTGAGACTGGGACCCAGGAGACAAGGACGTGAGATTAAGATTTTGTGGACCAGCGGACGAGCAGCTCCGGCGGGGGGAACTCGGCGCTAGCCCTGCAGCTCAGCTCCGGGAGTACAGTCCCTTTCTCTGGCGCTGAGCTCACACCGCCGGAGCTGCCGCCGAAGGGAAGTCGGGAGGAGGAGACATGGAGTAGAAAGGGATTGTACTCCCGGAGCTGAGCTGCCGGACCGCCGCCGAGCTACCCCAGCCGGAGCTGCTCGTCCGCCGGAGCTGCTAGTCCACTGGAGCTAACACCTAGCTTCTGCGCCAGTTCAGCTCCCGGAGCACACCGCCGGAGCTGCCGGACTGCGGCCGGACTGCGGCTGGGCGGCTTCGACGGCGGCCGGCAGCTCCGGCGCGGGGAGCTCGGAGGCAGTCCGGCAGCTCAGCTCCCGGAGTACAATCCTTTTCTTCTTCTTCTTCTCCACGTCGCGGTTCATGGACTTCAGAGAGTCGAGGCCAAAGTTCCTTCCCCCAAATTCTTCTCAACCATGAACGAGATATCCCCCACTAAGAGTCTTCACTTACGCACATAGCTTTTCGCCGTGATATTAGATAGATTATATAAATACCCTTATATAATATTATTATTATGTTATATTATACTATATAGATATAGAGCTCCAGGAGTCCGCAAACGGCAACAATCCCTTCTCCTCCATGCTGTGGTTCAGTCTGACAGCTCATTGGTCAATGGGCAGCAGCTCATTTGCATCAACGCTACAGACACCAGAAACAGTGCATTCTGAAGGGACTGAAACAGAGGGGAATAACGGTAGACAATAGTTTTTTTCCTAAAGGCTATTTCCAGAAAACAGCTTCAAAAACATGTTTTCTGGAACTCAAATACTATGTTTACATGTTGGGAAAACACCATAATATGTCTCCTTCAAAGCTACCTGCTCCGAGGTCATCTGTCCAATCAGGGACAGGGGGAGTGGCTGTGCTCTCGTCCAATAGGAGCACGTCGTTTTCACTGCTCGCCACATCGGAGTGTTTCCCTTTCCAGGGGTCAAAGGTCGCCAGCAGGAAGTTGTCCTTCGGGAGGACGCCCTCAGCGCCGCCCACTTCCTGTGACGCGGCGCCGCCCACTTCCTGGGGTGGGGCGTCCGGAGGCCTCTCCGCCGCCAGGACGTTTTCCTGCAGAGCACACGTCCTCACTCATCACCTTGTCTCCTACCACCTTATCTCCTTATCTCCTCCACTACCCACATAACACCTCGTCTCCTCCACTACCACCTTATCCCCTCCACTACCCACTCATCACCTTATCTCCTTATCTCCTCCACTACCCCCTTATCTCCTACCACCTTATCACCTTATCTCCTCCACTACCCACTCATCACCTTATCTCCTCCACTACCCACTCATCACCTTATCTCCTACCACCTTATCACCTTATCTCCTCCTCTACCCACTCATCACCTTATCTCCTACCACCTTATCACCTTATCTCCTCCACTACCCACTCATCACCTTATCTCCTACCACCTTATCACCTTATCTCCTCCACTACCCACTCATCACCTTATCTCCTCCACTACCCACTCATCACCTTATCTCCTCCACTACCCCCTTATCACCTTATCTCCTCCAATAACCCTTACACTAAGGCCTGAGAGTTAGGGTTAGGGTTAGGGCTAACCCTAACCCTAACCCAGGCTGAAGCCGTACTAACCCTAACACACACAGCCTGGGTTAGGGCTAACCCTAACCCTAACCCAGGCTGAAGCCGTACTAACCCTAACACACACAGCCTGGGTTAGGGCTAACCCTAACCCTAACCCAGGCTGAAGCCGTACTAACCCTAACACACACAGCCTGGGTTAGGGCTAACCCTAACCCTAACCCAGGCTGAAGCCGTACTAACCCTAACACACACAGCCTGGGTTAGGGCTAACCCTAACACACAGAGGGGGGGGGGGGGACTCACCATCAGGCCCGGGGCGCCCCCCCGGGCCCCGGCGGGCTCGGAGGACGGCAGGACGTTCTCCACTGGAGGGGGGGGCAGAGAGGGGAGGGGTTGGTTTAGTGGGCCTGAGATGCTGTGATACTAACCCAGTCATAACCCTAACACCACCCTAATCCCACCGTAACACCACCCTGACCCCACCCAAACCCCACCCTAACCCCACCATAACCCCACCATAACCCCACCCTAACCCAACCCTAACCTCAACATAACCCTAACCCTCCCATAACCCCACCCTAACCCCAACATATCCCTAACCCCACCATAACCCTAACCCCAACATAACCCCACCATAACCCTAACCCTAACCCCACCATAACCCTAACCCCAACATAACCCCACCATAACCCTAACCCCACCATAACCCTAACCCCACCATAACCCTAACCCCAACATAACCCCACCATAACCCTAACCCCACCATAACCCTAACCCCACCATAACCCCACCATAACCCTAACCCCAACATAACCCCACCATATCCCTAACCCCACCATAACACCACCGTAACCCCACCATAACCCTAACCCCAATATATCCCTAACCCCACCATAACACCACCGTAACCCCACCATAACCCTAACCCCAATATATCCCTAACCCCACCATAACACCACCGTAACCCCACCATAACCCTAACCCCACCATAACCCTAACCCCAACATAACCCCACCATAACACCACCGTAACCCCACCATAACCCTAACCCCACCATAACCCTAACCCCAACATAACCCCACCGTAACCCCACCATAACCCTAACCCCACCATAACCCTAACCCTACCATAACCCCACCATAACCCCACCCTAACCCTAACCCCAACATAACCCTAACCTTACCATAACCCCATAACCCCACCCTATCCCCACCCTAACCCTAACCCCAACATAACCATTACCCAGACATAACCCCACCCTAATCCCTGACCCTAACCCCACCATAACCCTGACCCCTCCTGACCCCCCCCCCCCCCGGTGGTGCCCCCGTACCGTGGTGGGGGGCGGTGGCGTCGGGCTGGGGGGCGGTGCGGGGGAGGGGGTCCCGGTGCAGAGCCTCGGTGATGTAGTTCCTGTAGTCGGTGATGGTGTAGACCACGGTGGGCTGCTCCGCCCGGTACGAGAGCTCCACCCCCGCGTTCAGCTGGGTGACGGAGTCCAGGGTGTGGCTGCTGACCCCCCCGCTGTCCACCTCCAGGGTGACGGCGTAGTGGACAAGGACCACCAGACCCCTGGGCAAGAGAACCCCACTGTGACCCCACTGAGACCCCCACTGTGACCCCCACTGTGAACCCACTGTGACCCCACCGTGACCCCACTGTGACCCCCACTGAGACCCCACTGTGACCCCCACTGTGACCCCCACTGTGACCCCAGAGAACCACACTGTGACCCCCACTGTGACCCCGCTGTGACCCCTACTGTGACCCCACTGTGACCCCACTGAGACCCCACTGTGACCCCACTGTGACCCCCACTGTGACCCCACTGTGACCCCCACTGTGACCCCCACTGTGACCCCCAGAGAACCACACTGTGACCCCCACTGTGACCCCCACTGTGGGGGTCACAGTGGGGGTCACAGTGGGGGGTCTACTCTATCAGTACACAACTATCACCTCCACCACCACTACAGAACTATCATCACCTCCACCACCTCCACCAGTACACAACTATCACCTCCACCACCACTACAGAACTATCATCACCTCCACCACCTCCTCCACCACCACTACAGAACTATCATCACCTCCACCACCTCCACCACCTCTATCAGTACACAACTATCACCTCCACCACCACTACAGAACTATCATCACCTCCACCACCTCCACCACCTCCACCACCTCTATCAGTACACAACTATCACCTCCACCACCACAGTGAACTATCATCACCTCCACCACCTCCATCACCTCCACCACCTCTATCAGTACACAACTATCACCTCCACCACCACTACAGAACTATCATCACCTCCACCACCTCCACCACCTCCACCACCTCTATCAGTACACAACTATCACCTCCACCACCACTACAGAACTATCACCACCTCCTCCACCTCCACCACCTCCATCACCACCACCTCTATCAGTACACAACTATAAGCTCCACCACCACTACCTCCATCACTACACAACTACCACCACCTCCATCACCTCCTCCATCACTTACCTCTCCAGATCTTTCTGAGGTCTGAACAGAAGAAAAACATGAGAAAAATAATGCAAAAGAAAATCAGAACTGCAAAACGAATACAATTTATACATACAAACAAACAAACCTACATACATACACGCACACACACACACATACATAAAATATGCATACATCTATTCATGTCTGTTTTATCTGAATCCACCCTGACCTGTAATAATACTATCAGCAGAATCCAATATACTCTGTAATAATACCATCACCTGAATCCACTATACTCAGCTATACTCTCTAATAATACTATCAGCTGAATCCAATATACTCTGTAATAACACTATCACCTGAATCCACTATACTCTGTAATAATACTTTCAGCTGAATCCACTAATACTTCACTACACTCTGTAATAATACTTTCAGCTGAATCCACTATACTCCACTATACTCTGTAATAATACCATCCCCTGAATCCACTATACTCCACTATACTCTGTAATAATACCATCACCTGAATCCACTATACTCTCTAATAATACCATCAACTGAATCCACTATACTCCACTATACTCTGTAATAATACTTTCAGCTGAATCCACTATACTCCACTATACTCTGTAATAATACTTTCACCTGAATCCACTATACTCTGTAATAATACTTTCAGCTGAATCCACTATACTCTGTAATAATACCATCACCTGAATCCACTATACTCTGTCATAATACTTTCACCTGAATCCACTATACTCTGTAATAATACTTTCAGCTGAATCCACTAATACTACCAGCGGTCTGTTAGTGGGTCTCCTACCTGAACTCCACCACAGAGACGCTCTTGAAGCCAGGCACCTGGTCGAAGACCTCTCGGACCTGGAGGTGGAGAGAAGGTTTAGGACCAAAGGTCTAGGGCGGAATAGTACCTCCTCAGAGGAGAGGAGAGGAGAGGAGAGGAGAAAGAGGAGAGGAGAAAGAGAGGAGAGGAGGAGAGGAAAGGAGAGGAGAGGAGAAAGAGAGGAGAGGAGAGGAGGGGAGAGGAGAAGAGAGGAGAGGAGAAGAGAAAGAGAGGAGAGGAGGAGAGAGAGAGGAGAAAGAGGAGAGGAGAGGAGAAAGAGAGGAGAGGAGGAGAGAGAGAGGAGAGGAGGAGAGAGAGAGGAGAAGAGGAGAGAGGGAGGAGAAGAGGAGAGAAGAGAAAGAGAGAAGAGAAAGAGAGGAGAGGAGGAGAGAGAGAGGAGAAGAGGAGAGGAGGAGAGAGGAGAGGAGAGGAGGAGAGAGAGAGGAGAGGAGGAGAGAGGGAGGAGAAGAGGAGAGAAGAGAAAGAGAGAAGAGAAAGAGAGGAGAGGAGGAGAGAGAGAGGAGAAGAGGAGAGGAGAGGAGAGGGGAGGAGGAGAGAGGAGAGGAGAGCAGAGGGGAGGAGGAGAGAGGAGAGGAGAGCAGAGGAGAGGAGGAGAGAGGAGATCTCCTCACCTTGCGTGTGAACCGTCTGGAGAGCAGGAGGTGCTGGGAGCTGCTGGGGTCCCGGAGGGCGTTGGTGAAAGTCTCTCCCCTCAGCCTGACGTAGAGCTCCACCACCTGCTCCTTCAGGGGCCGGGGGGGCCGCGGCCCGCTGGCCCCGATCTCGTTACCGATCTGAACGAAACAAACGCCCCAACATGAAGGCTACGGCTGAACGAAACAAACGCCCCAACATGAAGACTACTCCTGAACGAAACAAATGCCCCAACAAGAAGACTACACCAGAAAGAAACAAACGCCCCAATATGAAGGCTACACCTGAACGAAACAAACGTCCCAATATGAAGGCTACACCTGGACGAAACAAACGCCCCAACAAGAAGACTACACCTGAACGAAACAAACGCCCCAATATGAAGACTACACCTGAACGAAACAAACGTCCCAACATGAAGGCTACACCTGAACGAAACAAACGCCCCAACATGAAGACTACACCTGAACGAAACAAACGCCCCAACATGAAGACTACATCTGAACGAAACCAAACGCCCCAATATGAAGGCTACACCTGAACGAAACAAACGCCCCAACATGAAGACTACACCTGAACGAAACAAACGCCCCAACATGAAGACTACACCTGAACGAAACCAAACGCCCCAATATGAAGGCTACACCTGAACGAAACAAACGCCCCAACATGAAGACTACACCTGAATGAAACAAACGCCCCAACATGAATTATTCTAAACTCTGAACTCTTAACTCTCTTAACTTCCTAACTCTTACCAACCAAACCCTTAATTTTCCTAACTCCTTACTCTCCTAACCCTTAACTCTCCTAACTCCTAACTCCTAACTATCCTAACCATCTCTCACCGTGTTCTCCAGCTCGTCCTCCAGGCCGAAGACGTTGTTCCCCAGGAGGTCCTGGTCGTCTTCCTGCGGTTCCATCGTCGGTTCCGGGAAGTTCCCGTTGTTGTACTCTACAATGTACCTGGGGGTGACCTCTGGGGTCGTGACCTCTACCGCCGTGACCTCAAGGGTCGTGACCT
>NC_079415.1:35690246-35715246 GCF_026213295.1 Gadus chalcogrammus | reverse complement strand
TCCTCAGCGCCGTCTCCAGCGTCTCCTGGGAGCAGAGCTTCACCCCGCTGGGGAACAGGGCCTCCCTCCTCTGGCGGGACAGGGCCCCGGGCCCCCGGCGGCCCGCCGCCCAGAGCCCCGCCCCCGGCCCTGGTCCGAGGGTTCTGGTCCCCGCAGACCGCCCCCAGGCCACGCCCCCACCTCCGCCTCCACCACGGGCCTCTGTGGGGTTAGACCGCACCGTCAGCAGGGACCCTATAACGGACCCTATAGACCGGTCTACACCAGGACCCTATAGACCGGTCTACACCAGGGACCCTATAGACCGGTCTACACCAGGTCCTTATAAACCAAGTCTACACCAGGTCCCTATAGATCGGTCTACACCAGGTCCCTATAGACCGGTCTACAACAGGGACCCTATAGACCGGTCTACACCAGGGACCCTATAGACCGGTCTACACCAGGTCCCTATAGACCGGTCTACAACAGGGACCCTATAGACCGGTCTACACCAGGTCCCTATAGACCGGTCTACAACAGGGACCCTATAGACCGGTCTACACCAGGTCCCTATAGACCGGTCTACACCAGGGACCCTATAGACCGGTCTACACCAGGTCCCTATAGACCGGTCTACAACAGGGACCCTATAGACCGGTCTACACCACGGACCCTATAGACCGGTCTACACCACGGACCCTATAGACCGGTCCACACCACGGACCCTATAGACCGGTCTACACCAGGGACCCTATAGACTGGTCTAGACCAGGTCCTTATAAACCAAGTCTACACCAGGGACCCTATAGACTGGTCTACACCAGGGACCCTATAGACCGGTCTACACCAGGGACCCTATAGACCGGTCTAGACCAGGTCCTTGTAAACCAAGTCTACACCAGGTCCCTATAGACCGCTCTACACCAGGGACCCTATAGTCCGGTCTACACCAGGTCCCTATAAACCCAGTCTACACCAGGGACCCTATAGACTGGTCTACACCAGGGACCCTATAGACCGGTCTACACCTCGGACCCTATAGACCGGTCTACACCAGGGACCCTATAGACTGGTCTACACCAGGGACCCTATAGACCGGTCTACACCAGGGACCCTATAGACCGGTCTACACCAGGGACCCTATAGACTGGTCTACACCAGGGACCCTATAGACCGGTCTACACCTCGGACCCTATAGACCGGTCTACACCAGGTCCCTATAAACCCAGTCTACACCAGGGACCCTATAGACTGGTCTACACCAGGGACCCTATAGACCGGTCTACACCAGGTCCTTGTCCTCAGGTAGCAGACCATACACGTCTACTGGTCTACAGTAAATGCACTGAACCTATACTGCACTGTTCTAACCAGTGGCCGCTCAGAGCTCTTTACAATACTGCCTCACAATCACCCATTCATACACACAGTGTCACACATTCATACGCACAGTCACACATTCATAAACACAGTCACACATTCATGCACACATTCATACAGTGTCACACATTCATACACAGTCACACATTCATACACCAAGTCACACATTCATACACACAGTCACACATTCATACACACATTCACACACACATTCATACAGTGTCACACATTCATACACAGTCACACATTCATACACCCAGTCACACATTCATACACACAGTCACACATTCACACACACATTCATACACACAGTCACATTCATACACACAGTCACACATTCATACACCCAGTCACACATTCATGCACACATTCATACACACATTCATACACACAGTAACACATTCACACACCGACGGGCGACAGCCAGCTGGTCAGAAGCAGTCAGGGTGAGGCGTCTCCCTCAGGGACACCTCCACACTCGAACTAGCAGCCTTCCGGCTACCTCCTGAGCCACATGGCGCCTGTACTACAGGTCTACAGGTCTACTGGTCTACTGGTCTACTGGTCTACAGGTCTACTGGTCTTCAGGTCTACTGGTCTCCAGGTCTACTGGTCTTCAGGTCTACTCCATGTCCAGGTCCTCGGGTAACAGTATCTACAGGTGTCTCCTTACCTGTCAGCAGGTGAAGACCACCCAATAGAAGCCCGGTCCAAAGGGTCCAGCAGACCATCATCTTCAACCTCTAGGACGATCCACGCGTCCCCAAACTCAACCTCACGCTGTTCCGCTCCTCCACCGTCTGTCCTCAGAGTGTCCGTCTTCACTGGGTCACATGGCCCCAAGTCTGTCCTCAGAGTGTCCGTCTTCACTGGGTCACATGGCCGGGTGCAGGCAGAGGGTGGTGCGGTCGGAGGTATGACTCCTGTCGGGCGGAGGTATGACTCCTGTCGGGCGGAGGTATGACTCCTGTCGGGGGGAGGTATGACTCCTGTCGGTCGGAGGTATGACTCCTGTCGGGCGGAGGTATGACTCCTGTCGGGCGGAGGTATGACTCCTGTCGGGGGGAGGTATGACTCCTGTCGGGCGGAGGTATGACTCCTGTCGGGGGGAGGTATGACTCCTGTCGGGCGGGGCGTTGGGTGTGATGCTCCGGGTCAGGGCGGCGCTCCGGGACACGGGGCGGTGATGACGGCCGGCGCTGCAGATGGACCTCCTCCCGACACTAATCCTATTTGCCGGCTCTCGGGATTGTCTCCTCTGCGCTCTAAGACCGCGGAGTGACCTGAGCCGTACTGACAGGAAGTCGGGCGACAGACGCAGTCGGCACGCCTCCGTGTTCTGACCGTCTCACTGCCTCGGACCCCGAGGGTTGCTGGTTCGATGCCGCCGGGTTTGGGGCTGATCTACGTCCGCGGCCCCCTGAGCCTCGGATGGGTGAGCAGTGAACGTGTTCTCGGGTCGGCTCATAGAGATCACCTCTCCACCTCTACCCCCCTGACAGCACCACTAGTATTTACCACGCCGCCATTGGCTCGCGCTCTAATCCCCGCGCCAGGCGCTGAGACGAGGAGACGCTGAGGAGCCCTGACCTTCAGGATCACTGGGAGGGGTGGACGCTGGGGGGTCAGACCCCGGGGCCTTCAGCTGGGAGTGGATCACCCCAACCACTGGACTGTCCCGCCCTAAAGACCGTGGCTGTGCTGGGAAGCACCCAGTAGAACCAGTAGCAGAGTATGGCTGTACTGGGCAGCTCAGTAGCACCAGTAGCAGAGTATGGCTGTACTGGGCAGCTCCCAGTGGGACAGGGCCTTTAGGGCTAAGGCCTCACAGCGTTCCTCGGCAGCAGGTGGTCTCTGCAGCCGACTGATCTCTGGATTATCTGGCCGGGCTGCGAGGTGACGCGCCCTGGGAAGGTCAGGTGACCTCTCTGAAGGTCACCCCTGGCCCTCCACTCCCCGCTGTTTACTCCTCAGCCCTTCCTTCTGCTTGGGTTCATCTCCTCGCTCAGGGGCTCAGGATTCACCCAAGCCGTTGGGTTTGGTTTCCGTCAGATCATCAGAACGCCCCCGGGTGGCTGGCAGCCGCTACGCAGCGCCGCTCCATCACAGGCCTTCAGAAACACCGGGCCACGTCCGCACCGCCAGGTCCTGAGCCCACGGGTCTCCAGGGCGAGGGGCGATTCCTATTGAAGCTACCCTAGGGAGGTCTAGAGACGCTAGCAGGGAGGTTCTCCTTCCAAGTGGGAAGAATAAAACGATTCGCTGGGTGGATCGTGGACGGGCCGGGTTTATTTTAAGAACGTTCTGGTTCTGTTTCGATGTTGGAGAAGAGACAAGCAGTGGAAGGTTAGAGGCCAGATATATAACCTGGTTCCTCTAGATAACACAGGTTCCTCTGGGTGACCCCAGGTTCCCCTGGGAGACCCCCTAGTTCCCCTGGGTGACCCCAGGTTCCTCTGGGTGAACCCAGGTTCCCCTGGGTGACCCCCTGGTTCCCCTGGGTGACCCCTGGTTCCCCTTGGTGACCCCTGGTTCCTCTAGGTGACCCCCAGGTTCCTCTGGGTGACCCCCTGGTTCCCCTTGGTGACCCCTGGTTCCTCTAGGTGACCCCCAGGTTCCTCTGGGTGACCCCCTGGTTCCCCTTGGTGACCCCAGGTTCCCCTGGGTGACCCCTGGTTCCTCTAGGTGACCCCCAGGTTCCTCTGGGTGACCCCCTGGTTCCCCTTGGTGACCCCTGGTTCCTCTGGGTGACCCCAGGCTGGGCTCCTCTCCTGGGACGGTGTGGAGCAGCGTGGTCGGTGGGCCTCCGTTCCCGTCGAGGCGTCGGGCTAACGGGATTAGCGGCCGGCCCTCGGAGGGGCGTGTCGCGGTCTGGGCCCCGGGCACCGGGCTTTAGGTGAGCCCTGCCCACTCGTCTGAGCCAGTCGCCGTAGAACCCAGGAATAGATCGTGTCTACGGGAATTAGAGATCAGTTGAAGGTTGTGGGGGGAGCCCGTCTTCCCTGAAGCCCTAAACCGCTCTAATCCGGCGGGATTAGAGCCGTCCCGTGTCCGGTGGCAGCGGGCCACAGGTAAGAGCTAGACACCGTCTCCTCTCCACCTGACCCTAACCCTTAACCCAGGCTAACCCTTAACCAGGCTAACCCTTAACCAGGCTAACCCTTAACCCAGGCTAACCCTTCAGGCCACAGGTAAGAGCTAGACACCGTCTCCTCTCCACCTGACCCTAACTCTTAACCCAGGCTAACCCTTCAGGCCACAGGTGGGAGCTCAGCGCTGTCTCCTCTCCACCTGACCCTAACCCTTAACCCAGGCTAACCCTTAACCAGGCTAACCCTTAACCAGGCTAACCCTTCAGGCCACAGGTGGGAGCTCAGCGCTGTCTCCTCTCCACCTGACCCTAACCCTTAACCCAGGCTAACCCTTGACCAGGCTAACCCTTAACCCAGGCTAACCCTTAACCAGGCTAACCCTTAACCAGGCTAACCCTTCAGGCCACAGGTAAGAGCTAGACACCGTCTCCTCTCCACCTGACCCTAACCCTTAACCCAGGCTAACCCTTCAGGCCACAGGTGGGAGCTCAGCGCTGTCTCCTCTCCACCTGACCCTAACCCTTAACCCAGGCTAACCCTTCAGGCCACAGGTGGGAGCTCAGCGATGTCTCCTCTCCACCTGACCCTAACCCTTAACCCAGGCTAACCTTTACCACAGTCAGCGGCCAGACGTCCGGTCAGCTCCGTCACTCCAACACCCATCGTGTGCGGAGCTGGTAACATTCCCAACCCGGTTCCAACGACAACTCGGGGGGGGGGGATCCACGTCACAAACTAATTCACGGCACGTGCCGATATAGCGCTTGACTAGCGCCCTCGGCCGGACCGGCACAGAGCAGCCGGGTCGGCGAGCGGTTCAGAGCCTCATCCCCACACGGCCTGACGGGCCCTTTGAGGCCGCAGACGGGTCGGCAAGCGGTTCAGAGCCTCATCCCCACACGGCCTGACGGGCCCTTTGAGTCCGCAGCTGGGATTCAGGGCTGTACCAGGAGAACGGAATTGAATTTAAATTAAACTAGGGAGGTCTGTTAACCGCTAGCAGTACAGGCAGGCTAGCTAGAGACTGGTAGCTGGCCATACAGAGTGGGTAAGCTAGGCCTGCTAGCGGTGCGTTCGGAGCAGCTAAGCTAGGCCTGCTAGCGGTGTGTCCGGAGCAGCTAAGCTAGGCCTGCTAGCGGTGTGTCCGGAGCAGCTAAGCTAGGCCTGCTGGAGTTGTGATCGGAGCAGCTAAGCTAGGCCTGCTAGCGGTGCGTCCGGAGAAGCTAAGCTAGGCCTGCTAGCGGTGCGTCCGGAGCAGCTAAACTAGGCCTGCTAGCGGTGCGTCCGGAGCAGCTAAGCTAGGCCTGCTAGCGGTGCGTCCGGAGCAGCTAAGCTAGGCCTGCTAGCGGTGCTTCCTGAGCAGCTAAGCTAGGCCTGCTAGCGGTGCTTCCTGAGCAGCTAAGCTAGGCCTGCTAGCGGTGCTTCCTGAGCAGCTAAGCTAGGCCTGCTAGCGGTGCGTCCGGAGCAGCTAAGCTAGGCCTGCTAGCGGTGCTTCCTGAGCAGCTGGTCTTATCCTCATGAGGCTAAGCTGCTCCGGGGGCTAACGTCCCCCAGATTACCGGAGGCTCTCATCCTCCCCTCAGAGAGCGGGGTGGGGGGTGGGGGGCCAGCTTGAGACCCTCCAGGAGGTGAATCCCTACTATGGCCATGCCAATATCACGCCAATATCCCGCCCGCCTCTGTTTCTGATTGGTCCGTCAGGCGTGTCACCCCTGTCTTTGATCGTACCGTCTATGGATTAGACTACCGCGCTTTCACTGGCTCGATGGACACTGAGACGGTGTTTAGAGGCGATGGAAACGTCGAACACAAAATGTTTTTAAAAAAACATTTTATTCAAACAAACATTGGGAATTTGTTCAAAAATAACTCTTTATAAATATTTATTATTGCACGAGTGGCGGTGAAGCCTGTCTGGTCCGGGCTGGATCGGGTCCTGGTCCTGATACTAGACTCTACTGGTCTGGTCTGGTCTAGCGTGGTCCTGGGTGGCTCTGGCCTCTACTGGTCTGGTCTGGTCTCTACTGGTCTGGTCTGGTCTGGTCTAGCGTGGTCCTGGGTGGCTCTGGCCTCTACTGATCTGGTCTGGTCTCTACTGGTCTGGTCTGGTCTCTACTGGTCTGGTCTTGTCTGGTCTGGTCTAGCGTGGTCCTGGTTGGCTCTGTTCCTCTCGGAGGTCCAGGACCAGACTCCGGATCTGGTCTCGTTTGGATCTGATCTGCTGCCGTGGAAACCAGCCCTCCAGACGAACCGGGAGGTCAAAGTGCACCACGGGGTTCTGGAGGACCAATCAGAGAGCAGGGTCAGGGCAACAGCCAGGAAGAGGTGAGGGAGGAGGAGGAGGGTGAGGGAGGAAGAGGAAGAGGAGGAGGAGTAGGAGGGTGAGGGAGGAAGAGGAGGAGGAAGGGAGGAGGAGGAGGAGTAGGAGAGGGAGGAGGAGGAGGAGGGTGAGGGAGGAAGAGGAGGAGGAGAGGGAGGAGGAGGGTGAGGGAGGAAGAGGAGGAGGAGTAGGAGGAGTAGGAGGGTGAGGGAGGAAGAGGAGGAGGAAGGGGAGGAGGAGAGGGAGGAGGAGGAGGGTGAGGGAGGAAGAGGAGGAGTAGGAGGAGGAGGGTGAGGGAGGAAGAGGAGGAGCAGGAGGAGGGTGAGGGAGGAAGAAGAGGAGGTGAGGGAGGAGGAGGAGGAGGGGGGGAGGGGGAGGGGGAGGGGGAGGAGGAGCAGTACCTGGAGGAAGCTCTCTGCATACTGCAGGAGGTACAGGCCGCAGTCGCTGCTGTTGTCCTGCAGGGGGAGCCGGCACACGGCGCTGCACACGGTGTCGGGCGTGAAGAGGCGGGCCCTCCCTCTCCTCACCTGCCACTCCACCTGCAGGTATCTGGAGGGGCGGAGCCTCGGGTTACTGCTGACCGAGCCCAGTGGGGGGAGACGGGGTGGGGGGAAACGCGGGGAGACGCCGGGGGGGGGGGGGGGTGAGGGAGACGCAGACTCACTCTCTCAGCAGCCTGCAGGCGTTCTCATGGGCCGACAGCCTCAGGGAGTCCATCACCAGGATACAGGACCTGGTACACACACACACACACACACACACACACACACACACACACACACACACACACACACACACACACACACACACACACACACACACACACACACACACACACACACACACACACACACAGAGTGAGGAGGAGCAGGAGGAGGAGGAGTAGACACACACACATTATTGTATGTAATAAAGGATATGCAATTCGGAATTTTTGACCTCAGGAGGAACAGCACTCGTCTGAGTACCAGAGAGCTGATTGTGGATCAAATAAACAATTCAATACACACACACACACACACACACATACATATAGACACACACACACACACCCACATACAGTATAGACACACACACACACACACACACACACACACACACACACACACACACACACACACACACACACACACACACACACACACACACACACACACACACACATATACTGTAGATACACACAGATACACACACACACACACACCCACATACAGTATAGACACACACACACACACACACACACACACACAAAGGCACACAAACACGTGTAGACATACACACACACACACAGGCACCAGGGGTGTGAACGGTTACAAAAAAATTGTAAACGGTTACACAACCCCTTTTATTCGTGTACAGTTAACCGTTTTTTTTAAATTAATGAATGATTTTTTCTTTTTTCAAAGTGGACCGCAGTCGCACTATAGCATATAACGCCGTTATATGCTATAGACCAGGGGTTTTCAAATTGGATGAACGTGAGCCTCCCCTTAGAGTAGGTAAGGACAGCCATTTCAGCCACATAAAACCTCAGATTTAAACAAACAAAATGCGCCAAATTCACATAATTTGCGCTACGAGCGGTATCAACCCTATGGCCCGACCAATTCATGCATTCAAGACGACACAACTTTGACTTTCAATTTAATCGTCGATATCCGTGAGAACATTGAGGCCTCGCTTTTGATGCGGGGCTGCACTGCAGAGAGAAATAAACGCAAGTCGTCCTCCACCTGCAGCCTTGATCTGTATTGGTTTTTAATCTGGGTGAGTGCGGGAAACCCACACTCACACAAGTAGGTGGAGGTGAAGGGGATCAGGACTTTCATAGCCTTTGTGGAGATCTGAGGGAACTCCAGAAACGCATTCAGGATCATATTTCCTACGATTCTTGCTGGGTCCTGTCTCCTCCCTTAATGCTGACTCCTGGTGACTTGGGACAAGGAAACGATGCATTTTAAAACTAATACACGCACGCACAATTACCGATATCAATAGAGCTGCACACAGATGTGTATTCTTTCTTTGCGTGTTGCGCCTCCCCTGTGGCTCTTTGGCGCCCCCCAGGGGAGGCACGCCTCACCTATTGAAGACCGCTGTCATAGACCCTAGAGTATCTGTGGTGTAAAGGCTGGGACGAAGTTCAAATTATAAATATGCACACTTCATGTTGAAGTATGGACCGTCGCGATTCCCATTGAAGCGATGGCGCGGTGATTGTTATTATTTCTTTTCGGTTTTCGTTTACTGATTTTTCGGTCATGATTTACTTACCGGTTACACGCGTACCCGTGCACACCCCTAATACACACCCACACACACACAAACGTATAGACACACACACACAAACACCCACATACACACGTATAGACACACACAGAAACACAGACACACAGGTGAGCCCTGGAGCCCGCCGGACCAGGTGGGTGGGGGGGGGGGGTCTGGTTTCTATGGTAACATACCTCTTTAGAACCTTTCCTCTCTCGCAGCCCGCCTGGGAACACTCCTGCACACAAACACACACACACACACACATTAGATGTGTGTGTGTGTGTGGATATATAATGTGTATGTGTGCGTATAATGCGTGTGTGTGTTTGCGCGGGCGCGCGCGCGTGCGTGTGTGTGTGTATATTGTGTGTGTGTGTGTATAATTTGTGTGTGTGTGTGCGTATAATGCGTGTGTGTGTGTATAATGTGTATGCGTTTGTAATCGTGTTTGTGTGTGTGTATGTGTTTGTAATGTGTGTGTGTGTGTATGTGTTTGTAATGTGTGTGTGTATGTGTTTGTAATGTGCGTGTGTATGTTTGTAATGTGTGTGTGTGTATGTTTGTAATGTGTGTGTGTGTGTGTGTGTATGTGTTTGTAATGTGTGTGTGTATGTGTTTGTAATGTGTGTGTGTATGTGTTTGTAATGTGTGTGTGTATGTGTTTGTAATGTGTGTGTGTATGTGTTTGTAATGTGTGTGTGTGTGTGTTTGTAATGTGTGTGTGTGTGTGTATGTGTTTGTAATGTGTGTGTGTGTGTGTATGTGTTTGTAATGTGTGTGTGTGTGTATGCGTTTGTAATGTGTGTGTGTGTGTGTGTATATGTGTTTGTAATGTGTGTGTGTGTGTGTGTGTGTGTGTGTGTATGTGTTTGTAATGTGTGTGTGTGTGTGTGTATAATGTGTATGTGTTTGTAATGTGTGTGTGTGTGTGTGTGTGTGTGTGTGTATGTGTTTGTAATGTGTGTGTGTGTGTGTGTATAATGTGTATGTAATGTGTGTGTGTGTGTGTGTATGTGTTTGTAATGTGTGTGTGTGTGTGTATGTGTTTGTAATGTGTGTATGTGTTTGTAATGTGTGTGTGTGTGTGTGTGTGTATATAATGTGTTTGTGTGTGTGTGTGTGTGTGTGTGTGTGTGTGTGTGTGTGTATATAATGTGTATGTGTTTGTAATGTGTGTAAGTGTTTGTAATGTGTGTGTGTGTGTGTGTATAATGTGTATGTAATGTGTGTGTGTGTGTGTGTGTGTGTGTATAATGTGTATGTGTTTGTAATGTGTGTAAGTGTTTGTAATGTGTGTGTGTGTGTGTGTGTGTGTGTGTGTGTGTGTAATTACCGGTGGTCTGAGGGTGGAGGCACTTGGCTTAGCTTTGCTTTTGTCTGTAGACCCTGGAACACAGAAATCATCTTCATCATTACCACCTTCATCATCACCACCACCACCATACTGACAGAGAGGCCTCAGTGGAAGCCTGGGGGTAGATTTGACCTTTTCCCTGGTGTTCAGCCACAGGGCCGGCCCAGTCCTGGTGCTGGACACCCTCCAGCCCCGGGAAGCAGATGACCAGCAGGTACCAATGAGCCCTGGGGGGGGGGGGGGGGGGGGAAGAGGAAGAGAGAGAGAGAGAGAGAGAGAGAGAGAGAGAGAGAGAGAGAGAGAGAGAGAGAGAGAGAGAGAGAGAGAGAGAGAGAGAGAGAGAGAGAGAGAGAGAGAGAGAGAGAGAGAGAGAGAGAGAGAGAGAGAGAGAGAGAGAGAGAGAGAGAGAGAGAGAGAGAGAGAGGAGAGAGAGAGAGAGAGACAGAGACAGAGACAGAGACAGAGAGAGAGAGAGAGAGAGAGAGAGACGTTACTCAACTCGACACACACTCAAACAGGAAGGCAATGCAACTTTATTTATATAGCACTTTTCATACACAAGGCGGACTCAAAGTGCTTCACGTATAAACATTGTCATACAATAAAATAAAATAAAAGACAAGTAAAAGAAAACATATGCAAAGAAATGGGTAACATAAAGTTAAAAAGGCATTTTAGTATTAAAATAGAAAATAAAGGCAAAGTTAAAAAAGCTTTTTAGAAAGTGCAATGTATTTAAGATTTAGCAGCAAGCTAAAGCAAACATAAAAGTCTTCAGTCTTGTTTTAAAGGTGCTCAGAGTTGGGGCAAGGAGTTTATTCCAGCTATTTGTTGCATAGTAACTAAATCCTGCTTTGCCATGTTTCGTGTTTACTCTGGGGATAATTAACAGATTGGTCTCAGAGGATCTTAGTGGTCTAGAAGGCTTATGTAGTGGAAGCATATCAGTTAAATATTTTGGGCCTAAACCATGTAGGGATTTATAGGTTAGCAACATGATTTTAAAATCAATTCTCTGACCTACAGGAAGCTAATGTAACAATTTCAGAACTGGTGTAATGTGTTCACATTTTTTGGTCTTTGTTAGAACTCTAGCAGCAGCATCCTGAACAAGCTGAAGCTTCCTCAGAGTTGGTTTTGGGAGACCTGTAAGGAGACCATTGCAGTAATCAAGCTTACTAGTGATAGGAAGAGAGAGAGTGGGTGTGTGGGTGTGTGTGAGGACGGACAGGAAGTGGGCGTGTCTTACTCCTGGTTGACAGGGACAAACAGGAAGTCCTTGGTGAAGATGTCCACGTGTCGCGTCCACGTCTTGACCCTCTGGTGGCGCACCTCCCTGGTCCTACAGGAAGTGAGGTCAGCGGGGTCAACAGGAAGGAGAGGGAGGTCAGTGGGGTCAACAGGAAGTAGTATGGGCTAAGTGAGGTCAACAGGAAGTAGTTGGAGGTCAGAGGGGTCAACAGGAAGTAGTGACAGGTCAGTGGGGTCAACATAAAGTAGGATGGGCTAAGTGAGGTCAACAGGAAGTAGTTGGAGGTCAGAGGGGTCAACAGGAAGTTGTGACAGGTCAGTGGGTTCAACCGGAAGTAGTATGGGCTAAGTGGGGTCAACAGGAAGTAGGACTCACAGCAGTGCGGGGACCTCCTCCCCCTGGGCGCGGCGTCTGGACAGCTGCCTGAAGAAGAAACTACTGAAGACGTGACAGCGCTCGGAGAACCCCACGGGGACCCCCTCCAGGAGCAGGTACCTGGAGAGGGAGGAGGGGGAGGAGAGAGGGTTAGAACCCCACGGGGACCCCCTCCAGGAGCAGGTACCTGGAGAGGGAGGAGGGGGAGGAGAGAGGGTTAGAACCCCACGGGGACCCCCTCCAGGAGTAGGTACCTGGAGAGGGAGGAGGGGGAGGAGAGAGGGTTAGAACCCCACGGGGACCCCCTCCGGGAGCAGGTACCTGGAGAGGGAGGAAAGAGGGTTAGAACCCCACGGGGACCCCCTCCAGGAGCAGGTACCTGGAGAGGGAGGAGAGAGGGTTAGAACCCCACGGGGACCCCCTCCAGGAGCAGGTACCTGGAGAGGGAGGAGAGAGGGTTAGAACCCCACGGGGACCCCCTCCAGGAGCAGGTACCTGGAGGAGGAGGAGGAGAGAGGGTTAGAACCCCACGGGGACCCCCTCCAGGAGCAGTTACCTGGAGGAGGAGGAGAGAGGGTTAGAACCCCACGGGGACCCCCTCCAGGAGCAGGTACCTGGAGAGGGAGGAGAGAGGGTTAGAACCCCACGGGGACCCCCTCCAGGAGCAGGTACCTGGAGAGGGAGGAGGAGGAGGAGGAGGAGGAGGAGGAGAGGGCGGAGGAGGAGGAGGAGGAGAGGGCGGAGGAGGAGGAGGAGACAGAGCCGGACTCACTTGAGGTAGAAGTCGATGATGACGTCGTTGAGGAAGGTTCCGGGCTTGAGGCAGGCCAGGTCCTCCGTCGTCACGGTGATGCTGCCCTTAGAGGGGGGGGCGGGGTACTGGATCAGCCTCTGGCCCGCAGAGCTCCTGGTCCTCTGATTGGACCCCTCCTAACACACACACACACCTGTAGTGAAATACTGCACACGAGAGAGAGAGAGAGAGAGAGAGAGAGAGAGAGAGAGAGAGAGAGAGAGAGAGAGAGAGAGAGAGAGAGAGAGAGAGAGAGAGAGAGAGAGAGAGAGAGAGAGAGAGAGAGAGAGAGAGAGAGAGAGAGAGAGAGAAGACAGAGAGAGGGGGGGAGAGACAGACAGACAGACAGACAGACAGACAGACAGACAGACAGGCCTGCTCACCGTGGGCTGCCCCAGGAGCATGAGGAGGTGTGTGTGGAGGGGGGGCGGGAGGTCCCTGAGGAGGCGCAGGGCCTGGCTGAGATCCAGAGGGGAGGAGCTGCAGTACTCCTCCGTGCCCAGCAGGGAGAGACAGAGCGCCGCCTGCAGCTCAGACACACTGAGGACCACCAGCAGGAACACGCAGCTCCCACCTGGAGGGGGGGGTGGATGTGAGACAGGGTGGGTGTGAGACCGTTTGGTTGTGAACCAGGGTAAATGTGTAACATGATGAATGTGTGACAGGGTGAATGTGAGAGAGGGCAGATGTGAGAGAGGGCAGAGGTGAGACATGGTGGATGTGACAGGGTGGATGTGAGACTGTGTTGATGTGAGCCATGGTGGGTTTGAGACAGGGTGGGTGTGAGACAGGGTGGATGTGAGACAGGGTGGATGTAAGACAGCGTAAATGTGTAACATTATGCATGTGTGACAGGGTGGATGTGACATGATGGATGTGAGACACGGTGGATGTGAGACAGGTGGGTGTGAGACAGTGTTGATGTGAGACACGGTGGATGTGAGACAGGGTGGGTGTGAGACAGTGTTGATGTGAGACACGGTGGATGTGAGACAGGGTGGGTGTAAGACGGTGTTGATGTGAGACACGGTGGATGTGAGACAGGGTGGATGTGAGACCGTTTTGTTGTGAACCCGGGTAAATGTGTAACATGATGAATGTGTGACAGGGTGGATGTGACATTATGAATGTGAGACACGGTGGATGTGAGACAGGCTGGGTGTGAGACGGTGTTGATGTGAGCCATGGTGGGTGTGAGACAGGGTGGGTGTGAGACAGGGTGATGCTCACCATGCTTGGAGACGGGGTGGATGATTGACATCTCAGTCTGCAGCAGATTGGCCTGTGCGACTGTCACCCAGAGGAAGAGCAGTGAGGGGGCGGGACCTCCGCCGGCCACGCCCCCTTCCCACAGGCCGTGCCCTCTGACCTGGGAGGCGACCACCACCACCTCGCACTGCCCCCCGCCAGCGGAGTCCCCTGGAGAGAGGACGCCTGTTAGCATACAGCCTGCTGCGTGTTACTAGCACGTGTTAGCATACAGCCTGCTGCGTGTTACTAGCTCGTGTTAGCATGTATTAGCATACAGCCTGCTGCGTGTTACTAGCACGTGTTAGCATACAGCCTGCTGCGTGTTACTAGCTTGTTTTAGCATGTATTAGCATACAGCCTGCTGCATGTTACTAGAACTTGTTAGCATGTGTTAGAATACATCCTGCTGCGTTTTCCTGGCAAGTGTTAGCATGTGTTAGCATATAGCCTGCTGCCTGATACTTGCACGTATTAGGATGTGTTACATACATACATACATCCTGCTGCATGAGTTAGCATACAGCATCACCCTGTTACTACAGCCTGCTGCGTGTTCCTAGCGTGTGTTAGCACGTGTTACTGTTATGTATCACTAGGTGTTCCTAGCATGCGTTAGTTCCTACCTTTCAGAGGAAGTATGATGGCGTGCTCTGTGATCTGGAGAGAGAGAGAGAGGGGGAGAGAGAGGGGGAGGAGGGGGAGAGAGAGAGAGAGAGAGAGAGAGGAGGGGGAGAGAGAGAGACACAGAGACAGACAGACAGACAGACAGACAGACAGACAGACAGACAGACAGACAGACAGACAGACAGACAGACAGACAGAGACAGAGAGAGAGAGAGAGAGGGGGGAGGAGAGAGAGAGAGGGGGGGGGGGAGGGAGGGAGAGAGAGAGACAGAGAGTCACAGACAGTGGAGATTCCTCAGACTAAGGGGTGTGTGTGTGTGGATATGTGTGTGTGTGTGCGTTCATATGTGTGTGTGTGTTCATGTGTGTGTGATTGTGTGTGTGTGTGTGTGTCCCTGTGTGTGTGTATGTGTGTGTGTCCCTTTGTGTGTGTGTGTGTGTGTGTGTGTCCCTGTGTGTGTGTGTCCCTGTGTGTGTGTGTGTGTGTGTTCCTCTGTGTGTGTGTGTGTGTGTGTCCCTGTGTGTGTGTGTCCCTGTGTGTGTGTGCGTGTGTCCCTGTGTGTGTGTGTGTGTAGCGTGGCCTCACCCTCAGGGTCCCGCTGGCCCCCGCCCGGGTCAGACCCAGGTGGAGGTCGCTGAACTCCAGCTCCATGACGGGGGGCGTGGTCTGATCCGCTGTGCTGGCCCCGCCCCTTAGCCCCGCCCCCGGACCCGGTCCACGACCAGGGAGGACCGGCCCACCGGCCTGAAGCACACACTTAATTAGACTAACGATTAATCACCAATTAAGCACTAATTAAGCATAAATTAAGCATAAATTAAACATAAATTAGGCATAAATTAAGCTTAAATTAAGCATAAATTAAGCATAACTTAGGCATAAATTAGGCATCAATCAGCTGGAGGGATACGGCCTGGTCCTACCTGCGTCCGCTGTGCAGGTGAGGGCCGGACACCTTCCTCCTGCTCACCATCCTCTTCCTCACTGGACAGCACAACTGGGAGAGAAGACCTCAGGTTACCATGGTGACCACATGACACGCCTCCTGGTCCTAACTTCACCCTCTAGGGGGGGGGGTTCCTAACCTCACCCTGTAGGGGGGGGTTCCTAACTTCACCCTGTAGGGGGGGGGGGTCCTAGCGTCACCCTGGGGGGGGGGGGTCCTAGCGTCACCCTAGGGGGGGGGGGTCCTAGCGTCACCCTGGGGGGGGGGTCCTAGCGTCACCCTAGGGGGGGGGGTCCTAGCGTCACCCTGGGGGGGGGGGTCCTAGCGTCACCCTGGGGGGGGGGTCCTAGCATCACCCTGGGGGGGGGGGTCCTAGCGTCACCCTAGGGGGGGGGGGTCCTAGCGTCACCCTGGGGGGGGGGGTCCTAGCGTCACCCTAGGGGGGGGGGGTCCTAGCGTCACCCTAGGGGGGGGGGTCCTAGCGTCACCCTGGGGGGGGGGTCCTAGCGTCACCCTAGGGGGGGGTCCTAGCGTCACCCTGGGGGGGCCTTACTGGGCTCTGCTGGGCTGCCGGGGGTCCTCCTGGCCCCCAGGGGGAGGGGGCTGCAGGCGGGGCCCCTGGCCGCCTGCCAGGAGGTCCTGTTCAGGGTCAGCCTCCGCTCCGCCCTCGGGGACGGCGGGGGGGCCGGTCTGAGGGGGGGGGCCTGTCTGAGGGGGGGGGCCGGGAGGCGCTGGGCGCTGGGACCAGGGGCCTCCCCGTCAGAGGGGTCCGGGTCCACGGAGACCGCCCTGACCCCCGCACCACGGCCTGGGGACAGAACACACCCACCGTCAGTACTGTATCTCCTCTAAAACACTGATCCTACCGGTACTGTATCTCCTCTAAAACACTGATCCTACCAGGACTGTATCTCCTCTAAAACACTGATCCTACCAGGACTGTATCTCCTCTAAAACACTGATCCTACCAGTACTGTATCTCCTCTAAAACACTGATCCTACCAGGACTGTATCTCCTCTAAAACACTGATCCTACCAGGACTGTATCTCCTCTAAAACACTGATCCTACCAGTACTGTATCTCCTCTAAAACACTGATCCTACCAGTACTGTATCTCCTCTAAAACACTGATCCTACCAGGACTGTATCTCCTCTAAAACACTGATCCTACCAGGACTGTATCTCCTCTAAAACACTGATCCTACCGGTACTGTATCTCCTCTAAAACACTGATCCTACCAGTACTGTATCTCCTCTAAAACACTGATCCTACCAGTACTGTATCTCCTCTAAAACACTGATCCTACCAGGACTGTATCTCCTCTAAAACACTGATCCTACCAGGACTGTATCTCCTCTAAAACACTATTCCTACCGGTACTGTATCTCCTCTAAAACACTGATCCTACCAGGACTGTATCTCCTCTAAAACACTATTCCTACCGGTACTGTATCTCCTCTAAAACACTGATCCTACCAGGACTGTATCTCCTCTAAAACACTGATCCTACCGGTACTGTATCTCCTCTAAAACACTGATCCTACCAGTACTGTATCTCCTCTAAAACACTGATCCTACCAGTACTGTATCTCCTCTAAAACACTGATCCCACCAGTACTGTATCTCCTCTAAAACACTGATCCTACCGGTACTGTATCTCCTCTAAAACACTGATCCTACCAGGACTGTATCTCCTCTAAAACACTGATCCTACCGGTACTGTATCTCCTCTAAAACACTGATCCTACCGGTACTGTATCTCCTCTAAAACACCGATCCTACCAGTACTGTATCTCCTCTAAAACACTGATCCTACCAGGACTGTATCTCCTCTAAAACACTGATCCTACCAGGACTGTATCTCCTCTAAAACACTGATCCTACCAGGACTGTATCTCCTCTAAAACACTGATCCTACCAGTACTGTATCTCCTCTAAAACACTGATCCTACCAGTACTGTATCTCCTCTAAAACACTGATCCTACCAGGACTGTATCTCCTCTAAACACTGTTCCTACCGGTACTGTATCTCCTCTAAAACACTGATCCTACCAGGACTGTATCTCCTCTAAAACACTATTCCTACCGGTACTGTATCTCCTCTAAAACACTGATCCTACCGGTACTGTATCTCCTCTAAAACACTGATCCTACCGGTACTGTATCTCCTCTAAAACACTGATCCTACCAGTACTGTATCTCCTCTAAAACACTGATCCTACCAGTACTGTATCTCCTCTAAAACACTGATCCCACCAGTACTGTATCTCCTCTAAAACACCGATCCTACCAGTACTGTATCTCCTCTAAAATACTGATCCTACCAGTACTGTATCTCCTCTAAAACACTGATCCCACCGGTACTGTATCTCCTCTAAAACACTGATCCTACCGGTACTGTATCTCCTCTAAAACACTGATCCTACCAGTACTGTATCTCCTCTAAAACACTGATCCTACCAGGACTGTATCTCCTCTAAAACACTGATCCTACCAGGACTGTATCTCCTCTAAAACACTATTCCTACCGGTACTGTATCTCCTCTAAAACACTGATCCTACCAGGACTGTATCTCCTCTAAAACACTATTCCTACCGGTACTGTATCTCCTCTAAAACACTGATCCTACCAGGACTGTATCTCCTCTAAAACACTGATCCTACCGGTACTGTATCTCCTCTAAAACACTGATCCTACCAGTACTGTATCTCCTCTAAAACACTGATCCTACCAGTACTGTATCTCCTCTAAAACACTGATCCCACCAGTACTGTATCTCCTCTAAAACACTGATCCTACCGGTACTGTATCTCCTCTAAAACACTGATCCTACCAGGACTGTATCTCCTCTAAAACACTGATCCTACCGGTACTGTATCTCCTCTAAAACACCGATCCTACCAGTACTGTATCTCCTCTAAAACACTGATCCTACCAGTACTGTATCTCCTCTAAAACACTGATCCCACCGGTACTGTATCTCCTCTAAAACACTGATCCTACCGGTACTGTATCTCCTCTAAAACACTGATCCTACCAGGACTGTATCTCCTCTAAAACACTGATCCTACCGGTACTGTATCTCCTCTAAAACACCGATCCTACCAGTACTGTATCTCCTCTAAAACACCGATCCTACCAGTACTGTATCTCCTCTAAAACACTGATCCTACCAGTACTGTATCTCCTCTAGAACACTGATCCTACCAGTACTGTATCTCCTCTAAAACACCGATCCTACCAGTACTGTATCTCCTCTAAAACACCGATCCTACCAGTACTGTATCTCCTCTAAAACACTGATCCTACCAGGACTGTATCTCCTCTAAAACACTGATCCTACCAGGACTGTATCTCCTCTAAAACACTGATCCTACCAGGACTGTATCTCCTCTAAAACACTGATCCTACCAGTACTGTATCTCCTCTAAAACACTGATCCTACCAGTACTGTATCTCCTTTAAAACACTGATCCTACCAGTACTGTATCTCCTCTAAAACACTGATCCTACCAGGACTGTATCTCCTCTAAAAAACTGATCCTACCAGGACTGTATCTCCTCTAAAACACTGATCCTACCAGTACTGTATCTCCTCTAAAACACTGATCCTACCAGTACTGTATCTCCTCTAAAACACTGATCCTACCAGTACTGTATCTCCTCTAAAACACTGATCCTACCAGTACTGTATCTCCTCTAAAACACCGGTTGCAGGACTCTGACATCATCACTCACCGCAGGCCCCAGAGCTCTTCTTCAGTGGTGCCCGGTCCGGAGACAGACGGTCAGAAGCCCTCTTAGGACGCCACCTGGTGGATACAACAGGACACAGCTGTTAACGGGACTAATGAGGTCCTGTTTATAGGACTAATGAGGTTCTGTTTACAGGGGTAATGAGGTGCTGTTAACAGTGATAATGAGGTGCTGTTTACAGTGATAATGAGGTCCTGTTTACAGTGATAATGAGGTCCTGTTTACAGTGATAATGAGGTCCTGTTTACAGTGATAATGAGGTGCTGTTTACAGTGATAATGAGGTGCTGTTTACAGTGATAATGAGGTGCTGTTTACAGTGATAATGAGGTCCTGTTTACAGGGATAATGAGGTCCTGTCTACAGTGATAATGAGGTCCTGTTCATAGGACTAATGAGGTTCTGTTTACAGGGGTAATGAGGTCCTGTTTACAGGGGCAATGAGGTCCTGTTTACAGTGATAATGAGTTCCTGTTTACAGGGATAATGAGGTCCTGTTTACAGGGATAATGAGGTCCTGTTCACAGTGATAATGAGGTCCTGTTCACAGTGATAATGAGGTCCTGTTCACAGTGATAATGAGGTGCTGTTTACAGTGATAATGAGGTCCTGTTTACAGTGATAATGAGGTCCTGTTTACAGGGATAATGAGGTCCTGTTTACAGGGATAATGAGGTCCTGTTTACAGGGGTAATGAGGTCCTGTTTACAGGGGTAATGAGGTCCTGTTTACAGGGGTAATGAGGTCCTGTTTACAGGGGTAATGAGGTCCTGTTTACAGTGATAATGAGGTCCTGTTAACAGTGATAATGAGGTCCTGTTTACAGGGGTAATGAGGTCCTGTTTACAGGGGTAATGAGGTCCTGTTTACAGGGGTAATGAGGTCCTGTTTACAGTGATAATGAGGTCATGTTAACAGTGATAATGAGGTCATGTTAACAGTGATAATGAGGTCCTGTTTACAGGGGTAATGAGGTCATGGGACAGGGAGTCCTACCCGTTGGCGAGGCTGAACGGCGGTCGGGCGGCAGGCGGCGGGGGCGAGGGAGGGTGAGGGGGGTTAGAGCCCCCTCCCGGCTCCTTCAGTGACCGCTGGATTCCCAGGTAGGACTTCACCTGGTCTCTGAAGTGCTGCTGGGAGAAGCTGCACACATCACACAGCGGTTAGGACCTTAGTCAACCTGGTTAGAACCTTAGTGAGCTTGGTTAGGACCTTAGTGAGCCTGGTTAGGACCTTAGTGAGCCTGGTTAGGACCTTGGTCAACCTGGTTAGGACCTTGGTCAATCTGGTTAGGACCTTAGTCAACCTGGTTAGGACCTTAGTCAACCTGGTTAGGACCTTAGTGAGCCTGGTTAGGACCTTAGTGAGCCTGGTTAGGACCTTAGTCAACCTGGTTAGGAGTTTAGTCAACCTGGTTAGGACCTTAGTCAACCTGGTTAGGACCTTAGTCAACCTGGTTAGGACCTTAGTCAACCTGGTTAGAACCTTAGTGAGCTTGGTTAGGACCTTAGTGAGCCTGGTTAGGACCTTGGTCAACCTGGTTAGGACCTTGGTCAATCTGGTTAGGACCTTAGTCAACCTGGTTAGGACCTTAGTCAACCTGGTTAGGACCTTAGTGAGCCTGGTTAGGACCTTAGTGAGCCTGGTTAGGACCTTAGTCAACCTGGTTAGGAGTTTAGTCAACCTGGTTAGGACCTTAGTCAACCTGGTTAGGACCTTAGTCAACCTGGTTAGGAGTTTAGTGAGCCTGGTTAGTACATGCTAGTTAACTGGGAAGGACCGTAGTTAGTCTGGTCAGCGTATACTAGCTATCTAGTACTAGATATCTGGTATATAAGGCTAAAGTCTGGCGTGTCCATCGACGTCTGGTCAGTCCTCTCTTAGTCTGCAGCAGGGGGGGTCGTTTACTCTGTAAGGGGTGTGGTTTACTCTGTAAGCCCCGCCCCCTGACCACAGCCTGATCTTACCTGCTCCTCCCACCTCCGGGGCCGAACCCCTTCCCAGAATGCATCATGTCCTTGCGTCCGGCAGGAGCCCCAGCACGGTCCCTCTGCTGAGGACAGAACCAGCGAGAGGGCGTTACGGTGGGGGTGGGGGAGGGGGGGGGTTCTCCGTTTCAATTCCATTCAAAAAGGTTTATGGCACGACCACTGTTACTAATGCATTATTTATCTTTATGTTTTCTTTCTCTAAGAGAGTTTTCTACTTCGTTAATTCATAATAAATACAAAATATTTATTAAAAAAACAGATTTTTTTCTAGGTTTTTTTTTCTAGGATACCACTATCGAGTCCCGTCTTTCACTTATTATTTGTTTTGTAACGTAATGTTGTGTCCCTCGAGTCGCGTCACGACCGTTAAATCAAACCAATCCAATCACTGCAGCGTGTCCACCAATGTTTTTGAATGTAATTGTAAGCAAACAGGTAGGCCTACTACAAGTAAAGCAAGTGAAGTCCGGCAGTTAACTTTGCTCCCGAGGATGGCTGAACGGGCGAAAAGGGCGAAAATAATTTATTGTAAAGGGGGGAACACAACCTCAATGGCCCAGAACATTAGCATTGTGCATCAAATAAAGACCAAATGCTACCTTCGACTGTCTCCGAGTTGATAAGACTGTCTCCTCCGTCTCATGTCGCACCACAGACGTGCCTGTCTCAATCATCCACTCAAACTACCAGCGGTAATCGCACACACAGACGTTGTCGCTATAGTCCCGTCAGTTAAAAATAGTAATCCAATCGAGAAAACGGTGTTGTAATCAGCACCGAATCAGCTAGTTATCTGAAAAAGTTAATAAAGTTTCAGATGTGCTGCGTGATGATGCGTTGAGGTTGCCTCAGTAAATCGACTGTTGGGTTATCATGGTTCAAATGTAACATAAAGAAACACTAAATTGAGTTTTTGGTGAGAAACATGGTAATACTGTATTACTCATGTTTCTGTGTTACTAATGCAGTTGTATAGTGCTCTAATCATTTTAGTTTATATAACTAAAACTACTGATATATTTATTAAGAATTACATATTTAATTTAAAATGCAATAATCATTTCCTAAATATTTTACTCATCACTAAAAACACTTCGTATTTCCACCAATCAATAGAAAAGTATCGATAATGGTATCGATAAAGACTCGGATCGTTAAGGAGTATCGAAAATGGTATCGATATCAATAAATATTAAGGATCCCCATCCCTAGTCCAGAGTGTGTACCAGAGTGTGTTGTGTGTGGACCAGAGTGTGAACCAGAGTGTACCAGAGAGTGTACCAGAGTGTGTACCAGAGTGTGTACCAGAGTGTGTACCAGAGTGTGTACCAGAGTGTGTAGAGTGCTTACCAGTGTGTAGTGTGTGTACCAGTGTGTGTAGTGTGTGTCCAGAGTGTGTACCTCTTGGGGGGGCTCCCCGTCCTGCAGGCGGGAGAGTGGCGACTGCGTCCAGAAGCGCTCAGAGCCTTCTTGGGGGGAGCCCGCACTGCGCTTGGGGATCTTGAAGGGACGAGCCATGCTGGGGCCAGGGGCGGGGCCACAGGCAGGTCAGACTCCTCCTACAGCCAGGTCTCTGTGACCCAACACACAGCTAGTCAACGACATGAACCAGGCAGCACAGTGACCAACACACAGCTAGTGCACACTAGGAACCAGTCAGGACAGTGACCAACATACAGCTAGTTAACGACATGAACCATTCAGCAGTGACCAAGATACAGCTAGTTAACGACATGAACCAGGCAGCACAGTGACCAACATACAGCTAGTGCACACTAGGAACCAGTCAGGACAGTGACCAACACACAGCGAGTGAACACTAGGAACCAGTCAGGACAGTGACCAACATACAGCTAGTTAACGACATGAACCATTCAGCAGTGACCAACATACAGCTAGTTAACGACATGAACCAGTCAGCACAGTGACCAACTAAAGCTAGTTAACGACATGAACCAGTCAGCACAGTGACCAACACACAGCTAGTGAACACTAGGACATGATATTCATGATATTCATATATACCTACATGTATCATACTATATAATATATACTAAATGTGACATGTAATACATGTGTACGTAAATACATATCTATCTATGTCGAGAGAGAGAGAGAGAGAGAGAGAGAGAGAGAGAGAGAGAGAGAGAGAGAGAGAGAGAGAGAGAGAGAGAGAGGTAGGGTCTTTGGTATGGTTGGTCGTTAGCTCGTTCTCATAACTCAACCACTTTAAGCCCCCTTCTCACCTCTCTCTAGCGGGCTAGCGGCGGGGCTACCCGGCTAGCGGCGGAGCTCCCAGCTGATTTCTTCTTCTCTCTCCTCATTAAACCTCAACATCGGTGTGACGGGAGCAGCATGCGTACTGTGGGGTTCTGTACCCTGCCGCACGTGAAGCCGCCTGATAAAACAGACCATTGATATGATCTGTGGTATATTAACAACAATAATAATATCTATAATAGTAATATACTGTTCGTCGGCTTGCTGGTGCTAGCAGCTACCGTGTCTCAGAAGTCCGGAATGACAACAACCGCTACGTCAGCTGACGTCACCAGTGTTGCCAGATTGGGCCAGATTTCTGACAAAACTAGCGACCCCTTCCGTTTGGACGACTCCCAACAAAACAATACATCTGATATTTTATTGGATTTCTTTAATCACTTTTATTTTACTTATTTTACCTCTTAATTGCATTAATTCTCACTTTATTTTATCTTATTTTCTTTCTTGAATCGTATTTGATCTACGTCTTCTTTCATCTCTCTGGACTCGATTCCTTCGTGCCTGGAGTTGCAGAGCTCCTCTCCTGTCTCCTCTCCTATCTCCTCTTCTGTCTCCTCTTCTCCTCTCCCGTCTCGTCTCCTCTCTCCTCTCCTGTATCCTCTCTACGCTCCTCATGTCTCCTCCTCTCCTATCTTCTCTCCTAACTCCTTCTCTCCTTTCACTATAATCAGTCTCTTAAAGACGAATCCGAGTATTTTAAGTAATTTAAAAAAATGTAGGCCTTTACAGGCATATATATACACGCCTATATATATATATATATATATATATATATATATATATATATATATATATATATATATATATATAATATATATATACCAGTCTGCCCTGATGAAGGCCAACTGTGGCCGAAACATGCTGGCAACTTTTTAATTCTATCATGAATTAGCCTATTTATTGTTAGCTTTTTAACTTTAAGAAGAGTGCCTTGGTCAGCTTATCTTTTCAGATATACCAGTACTGTAAAACCACAACAATCCCCAGTGAACACCAGCAGAGGGCGCCACCGGGCCGAGAACAAAGGACCACTCATTCCAAGCGCGCTTTTCAGTGTGTTTATTAGACCTCCATGGGATCTTGCTGCACATGCACAGATATAAGGTGATTATAAAGGCATGGAGGTGATTGACATCTGTCAGTTGTCAACATTGGTGGAGGTTTCCACGCCGATTGGGGATGACCTTGCTTCTGAAACAGAAACAGAAGTGAGTGTGTGTGTGTGTGTGTGTGTGTGTGTGTGTGTGTGTGTGTGTGTGTGTGTGTGTGTGTGTGTGTGTGTGTGTGTGTGTGTGTGTGTGTGTGTGTGTGTGTGTGTGTCTG